>NW_025765434.1:0-170582 GCF_003918875.1 Haliotis rubra
GAGGAAGTTACGTATTGCTCAAACATGTGATAGGTGGAAGTTGGGGGACTTCTTTGGGGAGGAGTATTACGACCTTTTGCAGAATCATGGAGGAACATCACCTGTGTCCACAAGAGCTGAAACAGCAAAGTAATGATGTTTGTACATCAGGGAATAGTTTCCACCAGTTTCACGCCATCAGGCTCCTTGAGCTGGCTACTTGGACTTTGATAATATAACTCTTTTCAGGCAATATAACAGACATCCACAAGCGTGATCGTAATCACAGACCCAGGTGCCTCTAGGTTACAGGCGCCGGGTACACAAGACCACAACTGTTTCCAAACTCATTGACATCCATTGGGAGGCCGCTCGTCATGTCCACATCACCGTTTGTTTCCGAGTTGCCTGTAAAATTTCATTATTTCAAGAGTTTATTTGTATTATAAATGTCTTCTTTCTTTTACCATTTTTTCTTTCTCTCAGTTCAGTCCAACTTTTATTTCTTTTGCCTTTTAGGGGAATGGCGAATTTGGAGAAATACCCTCTTTTCGCGCTCTGTATTGTCATTTAATTTTCCAAATTCACTTTTATCTTTTAGACATTCGCCCCTCGACGATGTTATTTTGTTACGCACAGCTCTATCTTGCGGGCTGTAGCCTATAGTGTTTGAAGCGTTCGCTCGTCACGCCGGACCTTAGTCTTCACCACATGGTTTATATCATTCATTTCAGTAAATAGAATTGGTAAAAGCGGCGAAAACCCAACTCACTCACCATTCAATTCACCCACTCTATCCAGAAGGCCGCTTTCTGTCCAGTAAGTTTTGCCAGGCGAAAACCGCTTTTCTTTTGATCTGTTGTTATCAATAGATGGTTTATACCGTGTGAAGTTCTACAAAGTTCTCGAGTTAAGCGTTACGTATCATAATCACGCAACGGTAGCCCTGGGAGAAAGAGTTTCTATTAAGTCGCCTACCACCCACCACAATACATTTTGGGAGACGCTTTCAGCTGTTTATTCAATTCCGCTTTAAAGGTAAAATCATCACAAATTTCCTAATAAAATAGAATTAAACAAAATGTAAACAGTATTTTCGGAAAGATCTTGAGGTTAAAGAAGAGTTTGACCTTGAAATTTCAGCCGATTGGCCGTGTCGGAAGAGTTTCCATCGTTGAAAGAGGGCCAATAATGGACGTCCATCCGAGTTTTGGTTCTGCCTGAGTACCCTCAATACGTAAAGGTTCTGACGGCTCCAGTTAAGCCTGAACCTGGCTCGCCAGCTCGAAGATTTCAAGCCGCCCCTGAATTGGTCTTCGGTTTTTACCGGTAAGTTATTTAAGATGGGTATCGTCCTAACGAAGCTTCAGCGAAGTTTGCCATTGATACGCATTTTCGTGCCATCCTGTCGCTCTCGCATAACTCGCTGGGTTAGTGGTTTCCGGAGTATAGTCGGTTCTACATTTTGGTCATTCTGTGCCCCCTGCGCGCAAAGTCCATACTTTCCGGTGGTTTATTCTGATCATCGGGAGGCTGATTAGCTTCGCGGAGTTGAAAGACGATACCGCTTCCGGCCCGTAACCGGTGCTTATATCGAATTTGCGCTGCTTAAAGTTCCGCGTAGGTGTGTGTGGCGCCCACCGCACGAAGAGAGGGCGCACATGAATGTCGTGTCCTGAATGTATACATATTGTTTATATTACCATTTATTATTAGTGATGTGTTGGCGACATAATATACCCATTAGTATATTATATTGTTCAATGAAGATATTACCCGCGATTCGAAATGCGATTGCGAGGTTAATGTTTCGTTTTCACAATACGGTAACCCGTTTTGAATCACTAAGCATTGTTCTTGACAGCACAGCCGGAAAGCCATTATCTGCGCTCACGCAACGCTAACTTTTGTCGGCGAGCCAATCACCCTGGCTAATTGTTTTGTAAACGGTGGTTTCTTCATCCTCAAAAATCCATCAAGGAATAAAATCGGTAGGAAGATAAGTCATGATCGCCCCTAGAGCCTCGCTAAGAAGTGCCAGCGTGATCGCCTTTATCCTCAGAGCCTCATACTGGTTTTCCTGAATCAAACTACCACCCGCAGAAATTTCGGTACCCCGGTATAAGTCATCGCGTATCAACCCCCATAGCCATGCGACCACAAACTGGAGCACGGGGCGCAGCCAGCGCCATTCGGGGCAATAAAGTTGCGCTTAGATAAGGTTATAGCTTATCCGGTTCACCAGAGTCAGCCCCAGAGAAGCGCATCTACGCGCCTCTAATTAGCTTCTAATTCAAACCACAAAGGTTTGTTAGTATGTGAATGCACCTAATACCCGCCAGCGAATGCTGAACAAAGGTGAAATAGTTAGCTGGGCTATGTTGTTTAGGGTATTTTTAGAGTTTTAAAATTATGCAAATTGATACTGGGTTTTCTAAACATTAGTGGCTCGATAAAGTCGTATTTCCCGTGCCGTATTACGGTATTAATCTTTATTAACATGTTTTGCTTGCAAAGTGCAGTATTTTCCATTTCTGCTTTCATTAATATAAGCAATATCAATTGCCACGCAGCAAATAACGCCAGCGCATTTACATCCATTTCGCGGGCGTAGAATTGTCTATAGGGTATGTAAGAGAAAGGAAATACTTACGATCTGACGCACAAGTACCCAGAAATATGTCACGACACAGCTGAAGGGAGAAAGGTTGGTTTCGATCGATGGTGCAGATATCACATTACAATGCTGCTGCCAACGCCCACGGATGCCACCGTATCACGGTTATAAGATCTCCTTCAGGGCTTCAGACAGACGGATCACCGATGACCAGCGACGCCCGAACACGCCAACGCCAGTTGAAGATAGGTACCAGTCATTAAGGAAGGAGGGTAACGCTCTTTTCGGCGTGTTTAGGTATTCCAGTTTCAAATCTACCTTATTATTCTCAACGAGAAATCTAATCATCGTTGCAGGTATTTTATATATTACTGTACTTAATGACTAACATTATCCATGGGATTAACTCCGATAGCCGTGTCCAGCAACGTCAACTACTGACTGAACGCTTTCTCCGCAATTTTGCCAGGCATTATCACGCTAAGTTGATTGTAAAAAGACAATTGTCTGTCAGAATACATAACATTATCTGGCGCGACTTTTATCGCTGAACGGTTGCATTATTTTATAAACAGACGGAGCATACCGATGAAAATGGTCATATTCATTGAACGATTTTGAATTCCGTCTTTGTACAGATAGAGCCTGTTTATTATCTACACAAAATTATGTTTATTTCATTCTGCTCCTCGCCATCAATTACGGCCAAAGTGTTGATTAACACCAAGTTCCCACTATTGCTAACAGGAATTGTCCGCAGCGTGAAACCAAACAACAAAAGAACGTGAATAGATGGCCGAAATTTATAACGAAGTTTACCAATATGGCAATCAATTTCCAGCGAAATGCAAAATTCTGCTTAATTAAAATGGAGCTGCCATACAAATCAAGGGCATAATAAAACAGTGACATAGTAATACAGAGTGATGATATTCACCGTGCTATAAAGGGCTCGCTCTGGCTGAGTATATGAAAGTGATCTCTCACACAACATCTGGATCTCTTGATGTGATATGTATGGCGAAGACCATCCCATATATACGGATTCGCGGGCCGTGCTCTGACATGGTTGATTGATATCATCGTATCCCAACTGCGGACGATGGATGCTGATCGATTGTCTGGCCTGATCTGATTGCCACAGACCACCGCATACCGGTACCAGAATATTTATTGCCGAGTGCGCGTTAAACAATCAAAACAAACAACCGCACCAACCCCTCCATCATTCAATGTTTTAGCAACGGAATAAACGCCACGGTTCGTTGTGAAACAGGGATTTCACTACTTCGTTACAATTGACAGGCCCCGTGATCTGTATACGGGCGGAAGAAAAGCAATAAGTTGTTTTATCACATGTTCGTATGATTTGGATATACCCATAGAACAGAATATTGAGTTGTACAGGGTGCCGTTGTTTACCTCATGCTCCTTTACATTTTGATATACCCGCAGAACAGACATTGTATGTAATAGGTGGGCGAATAAAGCGATGACCCGTGCCGCCGCCCAGCGATTTGATATACATCGCAAAACAGATACTTAAGCAATAAGCGCTAATTTTGCCATTCTTACATTTTTAGATATAATCGCAACAGATACGTAGCGTAATGGTGTGCTACCGTTATTCTTGCTATGCTCCTGTACATTTAGACATACCCAGAACAGCCATTGTATGTATTAGGTTAACAAGTTGTTTTTACCCGGATATGCCCCGCATTTTGATATGCCCGGTAGAACAGACATATGTGGCGAGGTGTTAACAAGCGGCATGGTTGGACATTTCGTCTCAAATCCTTTCTTGGCGATTTGCAAATAAAAATATGTTTAACCGTGGTTATTATCTGGCCATGCCCGTACTATACAAGCACCACGCCAGTACTGAGCTTTACGGAGGTCGCTGACACAGTGTACGCGTGCTATTAATATGGAACGAGCAAGCCTTTATCTATGAAATGTATGTGGCATGTCGTTACAGATACCATCTGATTGCACCAAAAATCCTTACTGGACCATATCCTGCCCGGCGGTAGAGGCGATGGCAGCCCATCAGGAGGCATCGTGTAAAGCGGTGACTGAAACCGAGCCGGTCATAGTATATGATATATGCTGTTTAATTCGCTGGCCTGACGCAGCGGATAGCGCTCGGGAGTTATCACGGGAACAATTCTTGAGATGCTACCCACCATACCCTGATATGCAGTGCAAAATGGGGCGGATATTACCGGTGGACCGCAAGGCAACCCTGGTGAAATGCCTCAAATGACAAGGTATGTTGAATTCTTCAATCCGTAAATTTCGGCAAACATTGACCAAATGAAACAAGCAATATTCACCGGACCATATGGAAGGTGGATAAAGTCTAGTGAGCAGCGGTTAAGCTCGTCACGCCAAACCCGGCTCGAATCCGCCACGGCTGCAAATGTGCCTCCATTTCTGGTGTCCCGTCGTGATGTTGCTGGAATATTGCGTACCGGAAGCGACGTAAAGCCAAACTCCAGTCGTACCTTATATGGAGTATTTATCCAAGAGACTTAAATATTCAGCTTCATGTTTAGCGTTTGGCCCAGCACATTACGTAATCTGCCAGCGGTGTGGAAAATCGAGACGTTTACTTGGCGTAATCGGAGAATTAATTTATCTAGGGCCTCCGGTTTATCAACACTACCAGGATAAATAGTTTTGCTGGAATTGTTGAGGTGGGGAATATGCGTTCCATCCCAGTAAACAACAGGAAATATGTTTAAAGGAATTAATTGCCACTCTCATCGATTTGTCAACAGCATTTTCAAGCTCGACTGGTCGTCTCCCTCGATAAGAAAATACATTTCTCGGAAATAAACCCGACTATCGATGCTTTTAAAATACATACTTATTATGGTTTACGCACAGTTTGACCTAAATGATTGTGGCAACAAGCATTGACGCAAAAACACATCGTTCCGGCGCTGGAAAATATGTTAATACTTTGGTCATCGCCGCGGCCTGCTTTCGCTGGTACGTGTATATAACAATATAATGGTGATGTCGTAACGGTCTCACCGTTCTGTTGAACCGATCATCATACACCACTGGTGCAATACGGGAACATACGTAGATATGATACCGTATTGAATAGGTTGAAGTTACCGCATCAGCCCCGAACGTAAGTTGGCCCCACCCTCGACTGCTATTAATTTCCAAAATATTGGCGAGTCTCTTGAATGTTGTTCTCTTTCGATGCAAATTCTTCGGTTACGAATTCTTCAGAGCGTCGACCATACAGCGTACCCCATATTTTACGGCTGGTTCGGGTGTAGTAGTGAATCGCCTTCAACATAATCAAGTTCTTTGACCTTCAGAGCGCATTGGCGATCCGTAAACAAGCAAAATCAAATAACGGCGACGACGGTGATGGCGATGAAACATACGTTGGTCATTGGTTCCGCTAAGCCATTTATACTCTTCAAACGATATTGACCGCCTCGTACGTCGAAACCCGAACGATTTATATATTCGACTGAGGATATCCATTATGAAAATATTACTTTTGCATATGAACTTATCCTAAATTGCCATTTGGGATTTTTCCCGCGAATTCCTGCTTTTTGATTTGTATTCTTCACCATTTTTCATTTCTTCCATTTCTTTCTTTATATTTTGATAGTTTATTCAAAAGTTCATCAATGTTTGAAGTTTTCGAATAGTATGTTCGACCTGTTTTATTTTTAATTCAGTTCTTCTGTATGTTTCCACGTTTGTTTTCATGAATTGTTGATATATTCTTCCCGGATTTTCATTAATACTGCTTCTAGAAATAAAGACTTGGAAAATGTGTTTAATATTTCTCTCGCGTTTTAAAGTTATCCACTTTTCTGCTGAGTGACTTCGGAACAGTAACATTTAAACGTCTGAACAGTTTCCGTGGTCAGACAACAAAGCAACATGAACTTCCGGCAAAATCATGTACTGTTCCAGCTTAAAGAGTTTTAAAAAGCGGGTAAATGGCATGTTGAGTGATCACTTTGGCAAATTCTGGCAAACATCTGGAATTCAGTTAGGATCATTTTTTCATCGCCATCTTTTCGATAGATTATTCTTTCATTTCAGAATGTAAAATTAATGTAATTTATTTCGATGCCTGCGATTTCAAAGTGAATGCTGCTAATGATGAATTTGACATCCCTTTACAAGAGCCACAATTTATTACTCAAAGCCGTTCCGGTCGCAACAACCACAAAGGAAGATAAGCAGCACCCGGAAGACCGCCAGAGGATAAAATTGAAGAGCTGACCGTAAAAGGCCGTGCCTTGGCAAAATGCTGGAGAGGGGTCACCAACATTCAAGGTCTGTCACCCAATGGACGTTGTCGGCTCTTTTGAAACGAATATAACGATGAATAGCGTTAACAAACGATCGAAGATGATTCGTTTGACGATACGATAACGTACCCGGCTGAGTAATCATTACCATTAGCGAAGTGATACCAAGATATTTGCTGCTTACGTTAAGTCCTTCTTTGACCCGCATTCTTCAAAACCGGCATTCGAATTGAAAACTTCGGTAATATCCAAACAACCTCGGTGATTCGGAAAAATTGTTATTCAAGGAGGTTCAAAGAAAACCAAGAATAAGAGGTCGAATCATCCAGGAAGGTGATATTCTGAACAAAACGCATTACGTACATGAGCCGATGGAACGGCTTTATACAACAAACAGTTCGCGTCAGAATTATGATTAAAGCGTTTATCTCAGAGAATGAGCCTGTTTCAAAAAACCGAAGACGGTGGTTCCACTAGAAGCGAAGGTTTAGAAGACATTACTGGAGCAAGACAAAGTCCAAGATCCTTTTCTGATTCGTTGAACCGAGTTTCTATTCGACCGTGCGCGTCAATAGAGCTGACCAGCGCAATAATAACAGTTCGCGGCGAATGTAGCCCAACCTCGTGCGTGACTACATGGTGAAATTTAAGTTTCATGTGGACAAAGTCGATAAAATACATCCTTGGTGCGGCGGTAGGGTACACGCCTGGATGTCTTCTATGATACGCCAGACGCCCGCGTCGCTGGTTGAGGGGAGTAATCACGAAAGCAGTAGATTCTCCGAGTGGCTTCGAAAGAAGACTTTCCAACCCGTTCATCATCAGTATCCAACGGAGCGAAGGACGACAAGATGGAAAGATTTGATAAGTGATACATTTTAATACCGGGATTAATTTGACTGAAAGGGACCGATAGCCCCTGAGGGTGTCCCTGGTTTTCAACGCATTCTAAGAAAGGCAAGTCAGATATAGCAGTGTAATTGGTATTCCGCCCCATTGGGATGTTTAGGGATGACGCAATATTAACTCACCTTCATCACCCGTCTCTATTATGATGTTAGAGAGAAATTCGACTTCGCCGTTTATAACTTCAATCACCGGTGATAAACAAAGTTTCTGACTGTAGGCAGCTGAACATTGCATACAGTCCGACAATCGTTGCGGTAAAGATTAAGCGGTGAAGTTGTAGATGTACTTCCAAAACCCCTGTAGGGACCAGCTGAGGTCACGCTGGTTTATCAAAACCGTTTTCAAACAGATGATCCAGACTTTGGCAAAGTCTTTGAACAGATCCTCCGAATTGTTTTCTGTAATGTCGCAAAACCTGAATACCAAATCTTTTTATTAATAATAGGCGAATCCGGTGAAGGAAAGCGTGTGTTCGCCGAAAGCTATATGAAAGGTAAACACTTATCTACCATGTTCCTTGTTTTTAAATCAGTAAAGAGATATTCAGGATATTACCCAAACGAAAATGCTCATTGGAAATGTTGCATTATCCCGCGAAAAACGTTCCACGTTTCCAGGCCTGGCCTGCCAGAGATTTTCAAGTTTGTTGGTTTGTCATCGTCCAACGAAACCGACGGGTGATATTTCGACCTTTATTTCCTTAACACATTTCTTGCCATGATGTGATATATCACCAAACCAGCTAAAAAACACTGTTCTTCGGTAGTCCATCGGAAGCATGGCAGCTAAGCGTCGCCGCTAACTCCCACTTTCCGAGGGTATCGGGAATCGTGCAGGAAACCACGCAGCTAATCCAGACGACGTCCACTTCTGGTGACGTGGTCTCAAAGACATTGCGATGATAAAAATCTTAGCGGGGACAAAATTTAAGTCATACGTATGGAACGTTTCGCTTATAATAGTGAGGTAACAATGAAGCTATAACCGATTATCGTATTAATCAATGAGAATACTGGTATAGGTTAACATTCTCATCAGCTATCACCCATTGAACAAACTCATGACTTAATCAGTGATGACAGTTTTGCAAATGCTTTGTTTCTTCTGTGTAAGCTTTCGGTTATCTGCACCGCGCGATCTCAAACGCAAACGCGTCGTATATTCCATACCGTAGTAATTCAGATTCCGCAGCATTTCGAAGAGGATTATCTTTTGTGGTCAGCATCACGGTAAAGAATCTTCCGGAAGCGATATCTCCGGATGATGTATATCGGGTAAGTATCGGTGTTCTTCCAGATCGGTCCAACAATGAATCTCTGCTTTTGGTATATAATTTATCTGAAAATATGCCTCCAGTCTTGCCCGGAAAAGGCCAAATCAACCGGAAGCGGCGCGATGTTTATTTCGCGCAGCCTATGGCCCTTAATCCTGGTGATTTAAACGGAATAACCGGTCGCTGAAGTGCCTTTGAGGCCGATTGAAGTTAGCTGCAACCCTGCTGGCGTTTGTACGCGACCTTGTAGTGCTGGAACAACGTGGAAACAAGCAGTCGGTTAATATGTGCCTTTCTTTTGCTGCGTGCAGCAGCGCGATTCCGTAGCGGTAGTCACAGCAGTTCCGGAACGTGCCACGTCCAAAACAACAGTTCGCAATTGCGGGAAAACATTGAGCGGCGATGGCGGTGATTGACAAGGCCACAAAGCTATTGCAGAAGCATTTGACGTTCAGAGATATTTCAGGATCGAAGTTGCAAGGAGGTTGAGAGGGACCAACCATCCTTCTCTGTCCAGGAGGACCTCAAGAAGCTGGCAGGAAAGGTCGAATTATACCCGAATATATGGAACTGATCATAGTCGCCCATATTACCTTTACCGCCAATGCTAATGTGCTTTCTGGTAATTCGTCAGTCGGTAATACCCGCAGGATGCTGGCCGGGCAATGAGGTCGACGGACTAGTCGAAATATATTTTTTCCGAGAAATGTCGGATATGCGTATATTGAAACCGGCAGGCTCGCTTCGGATGAACTGGAAGACGCTTCTGGAGATAACTATCCTGGATTATTACCACGCCTTGCCAGCCGCTAAAATGATCGCCATCAAAGGAAACTTCAACCAGACGATGCAGTTAAAGCGACAAACCGTCATTTGGCTTTTTCCACAATTCTGAGGGTAACTATGAATGGAATTACCAACTGGTTGTAACCACCTGCTATCGGTTATATTCTTACAACAGGAAGAATAGCCCTGAAATCAGAGAGAGTTTAAAATGGCATCATTGACTGATATTATATTTGTTTTGATATTCTGACAGCTCATGAAACGCCAATAACGTGGCGACCGCGATTCCTTGAGCCGCAGCAGTATTACGAATTGAGAATACAAACCAAACAATATTAATCTAATCGTAAATTCGATAATAAAAAGGAGCATACTAATACTTCAAAAGTGCTCAAAATACGAAGAAAGGCTTGCATTCAAGGGCAATCGCATGCTACATCAAATCTCTTTAGCCAACAGAGATATAATGCTATCCAGGAAATGCACAACCAAACCATGGCCAGTAAACAGTGACCGCATATTGAAACTGGGGAAGAATGATTAAATACACCTCCTAAAAGTATTTCAACGCGGAATAAATACCATGTCCAAGCAAAACATTTCAAAATAGTTCACTGAGAAAAGAAATGAAAATCTCAGTGACATCAGTGAGGTATTACTGATCAGAGTAAACGTCACCATAAAGTTCCACTTTTCTGGCTTTCTTACCAGTCATCAGGAATTGGAACGAAAAATCTGAAACGAGGATTCGCAGCATGTCCACTAAGTTCGGTCCCGAATAAAACAACCATGCCTATTTTTCCTGGGTTAGAATTTTTATATTCCAGTGCCAGACCAGTGGAAATGTAAATAACCATATGGGTTCACAAACAAAGACGAAAAACAAAGCCCAACGAAAAAGTGATAATTTGAAGCTGCTCGGAACCCAGCGGAAATTTATAAAGAACTTGCTTCGCGAAATGTGGGCCCTTGGTATATGGAAGATATCAATCTGCTACTGACAAATAGCCGTTCCTTCCACCATATAATATTAGCTAAATATCAATAAAACAGTGAAACAGCCTGTCCATTTCAAAGCATTTGATCTATATCAGGTTCTTGACATAAAACCGGCGACAAAGTACGTCTTCCGTTTTCGTTTTGCTGTTCGCCGTGCCAGGTGGTGATGTTGCGTACGATACCTTTCCAACGCAGGGTATCATCTAAAGCTTATATATAGGAATGAATCCATGCAGCCGATGCCGTCTATGCTTCGATTTACGCTGCATTTATACTCTGCGATAAATCTTTTGCGATCACGGCTTCTTCGAACTCAGTTTTTCTTGAAACATTCATTTTCTTATTAAAGCGTTTTGAATAATAGCGCCATTCTGAAGTCGGCGATGGGCATCATTCGAGGACGAATCCGATGATTTAATTTTATGGCAAATATGAAAATCGGTGATGATGCATAAAGCGGTGTAAAATAGCCAAAGATAAGTCCGATTACAGTCTACGGAATCATTCGATCATTCAATGTTGCCTTATTAGGTGTTTGCAGCGACAGATGGTCATCTTGTAAATTCTCCACCAAGCTCACGCAGGTAAAACGATGCTAGCCCCATTCTATATATATTTAATCGTACCCTTTGAATTCAGTGGTCTGGTTTCGATGCTTTGAAGCGAGTAGCATAATCGGCCCTGAAGTCATCCTTCGCGAAGCGAAACAAAAGAAGCTGGCACCATTAACGGCCGCGGCTCCAATGCTCCATCTGATCGGAACAGGAAATTTTCAAAAACGCCAGATCGTTTCGTAGCCTTTAAAATTCAAATGCCGAAACTCATTAACTTCGTCAAAATATTATTTATTAAAATTCACCGCGATGAATATTTATGACTGTACATTCAATTTCAGACTTGCGCTGAAAACCGAATTACAATGTATTTCAGGAATTTGATTCAATCGCGAGCGTTTTCATGATGAAATGCCTGGCAGCCATTCTGAAGAACCATCTTCATTAATAAAGCCCGTGATGGGTAAACTACTTCTGCTTTCCAGGCTTTATTCGAAATGCGCTGGAAAGAAACGGAGTTTATGCTGTGGTGCTACCGACAATGGTTTTCGATCCAAAGAGTGGTATTTATTCGGTAATGATTTTTTGGTAATCCCAACTTTAGTTTCCATCCACCGGAATGGTAATCCCGTCCCGCGGTAATTCGTAGTTGTAATAACAATAACAAGTAGCGCCGTCAAGATGCGGCCAAGTGGTAGCTATTCCGTTCAGAGCCGTGCTTCCGCCAGCACTCCGGGCTATATCAAATTCTTTCAAAATATATTTTTCTGCATCGCGATCGACTTAAAGATTGCAGAAAAGCAGGTAAATAAAATTTGATATTATTAAAGATTGGGGCATCGCGTCACTGATTGTTCTAAAGAATATCGTTCTGCCAGCGTTGGTAAAGGATGATAAATTGGGCATATAAAGTTTTACGACCTGGTGCTGGATAGGGTATATTTCGCATTTGCCAATACAAATCCTCAAGAACCGATGCCATCAATGAAGGGATTCTGGTCTTACTGGATAAAATCTGTATCCATCGATCGTATCCCAGCCATCCATTGAACTCAAATGAACCTGAGGCATCGTGCCGGTTGCGCCGATCTCCTTTATGGAAGTGTTCCCCTGAAATTTAAGATAGACAGCTGATCCCGGCGAAGTCAGTCATGGATTCGGTATTCGCCAACGATGGACCGTAGAAGCCGCGAAGTTTGGTTGAACCCGATGAAACCGGCATTTGTAGCTCCATTGCAGCCCCTGGCGTATTGGGAGCAATATCCGCTGAAGTCGTTCAGCTGGAGCTGATTGCCAGTTATCGCCCACCGGTGCTTCGTGCGGAACGTTCTTTAACGGAAGAAGTTCGAAAGGCCTCTATTCAAATACGTCCATGTCGTACTGAATAATTCAGGAGCGTAATGCAATTCCAAAGTCATCGCTCGAAAGAAACGAGATGCGTCAACTGGAAAGAAACAAATACGTCCTTCATTCCTGATTTGCGGGGTCAACGATGACCCTCCTTAGAACTGAAACTGTTAAAGTAGCTTCCAGGAAGTATTTCCACATTGCAGTCGCTCGGCGTAGCAGAGATATGGTAATGTAAGACCTCGAGACTTGTTTATCGAGAAGGACCGAGAAAAACGTCTCCATGCTGCAGCAAAGATGATACAACGAATTATTTAGAACCGTGCTATGGAACCATACGTAGCGATACGGTTTGTTGAAGTATGTGGATGCTCGACTCCACCTGCGGGAACGGGCAACAATGTTCTTCACTTTGCCGTGCCTCTGATAACCGGAACCGCTATCGAACTGATGGAAATTGATGCTGATGGCCCTGAATCATGTAGCAGTTTCAGTTTGTATTGGTAGCGCCGAACAGGTGAAACCCGGAGCAAAAGCCTGTTTCATTAATCTACTCAAAGATGGTATGGTCGAATGTTTTCGAGCAAAGGCAACGAAAGCGGAATCTGCAGTTCATTCAGAATTCAGTCACCGAACAGACTGACATTAATCACCGTGGATGCCTTGGAAACATGCCCATAATCTGGCAAGCAATAAAGGGCCAGATGAGGATCAAATCTCTTCTTAAAAGAAGGACATTTAGATCTGCGAAACGATGAGAGGATGATTTCTCCTGGATATTGGCTGCCAAATGGATTCGATACTCGTTGGATCCCCTTCGCATAGGTGTTGAAATTCGGTATTACTTTGACAAGAATCGATCGAAAGCTGCTTTTGTCCCAGGTGTCGTGATCTGGAAGATATTCGCTGCGACAACCGATTCACCACGAATAATAGCAGCCGCGGGGCGCGTGAAGGCGGTATGAAGACTTTTAAAGTCGGCGAATGCAGTTAAACTTTGATTTAACGCAGAATTTGAACTGCTTTAAATCGAAGTGTTCAGCCATTGAACTGCATAATCCCTCGTGTAAGTTCGTAAGGCCGATCCTAACCTGGTTCGATGATTTGGAAGAACCCTTCTTCATTTGGCTGCCAGAATATCTGCGTAATAGTAAAAACTTCTGTGGAAAGGTGATCACCGTAGCGATCAATAATAACAAACGCAGAGCTCATGAGTTAGTTTCTTGCAAAATAAACATCTGGTTACGTGAAGGAGATCGCAAAAGTCTAAAGAAGTATGAACCAGAAATGGGAACCCCAATGTATATGCTGAGCAGAATGACCGCACGTAAAATCTCCGGAGGGTTTAAAATGGAAAAAGGAAACTGGCACCCATTTCACAGGATCTATCATTAATGGTTTCTGATGTTTGTAATTCACCATCAGCAACGGACTCCTCGAATCGATCTCATCGCCAACAGAAGTCGAAAGTACCATCCTTGGTGTTGCTAACGAACTGGAATCTGGAGTGTTTGAAGAACCCATCATTTTGGAAGTCTCAGAATTGTTCCATACTTAATTTTAAAACCGCCGCCGGATACTCGAAGGCAAACCGGAAACTGATTCGAGAATGTGCTTCAGTAGATTAAAGGATCCAGTTGAGAAATTTGCGCCATTCGTGCATGCTCGTCCCGATGAGTCACCGGACCGATAATCTAGACCAGCGAAATTTTGGTGGCTTCACCTAGTGCACCCCTTGTAAAGTTGGGCCTCCCACAGCTGGCGTCTCGTGCTCACCTGATTGAAAAGCCAGCCTGATGCGGCGTCTTCACGCTGTGGCAATGGACGTGCTGATTTATTCATAAATGAATGCCGAAGTAGAGCATGCCGCCACACTTTCAGGATAGGGTGCTTTTGTAACTCTTTATGCCACAACCATATATTTCGTTTAATTAAGTGATACTGGAGAGCTCTTCACTTTAGAGCTTAGGATTCTGAAGTAGCCTTTGAACGCCTGGTTAGAATATGAAAGATTTTTTACGCTCTATCGGTAGCCCGGTGATGGCGGTTAGCCTACCGGTGACGCCATCTGACGCTGCGTTTAATACGGTCAGTGACCTTCCTGGGATTGATTAGGAAAAGGCTATTTTTGCAATCCTTTATATTTGAGTACCATGAAAATGCGTTGTTTTCACGCCAGTACTCAGCATTCCCGCATTGGCGAGTTTAATGCGCCCACTGACAACGCCACACCAGGAAGCCACCAGCTGCTCTTCTGCCGGTGTTCCATAACGTTGACGGCATTGCATACCCGGCCATGTTGCGCATTTGAATACGCGCCGCCACCCCATACCGTTACCGCCAGTTAGTGGATTTTGGCAGGTTGATGTTTTCCACCATAATGGTTGCCATTGTGCGGAATACCCGCTGGCCTTTCAAAGCAAGTCTCCGGCGATCATGAAACCGAAATCATCAGTCTGATGATGACCATCCCGATGGCGATTGAATCGTCAGATTGCGCACCTGGAAACTGACCGTACCGAACCGCCCATGGTGGTTATGATCAGCCGGTGAAACGACTGAGCGCTGCCGTTTTTCCCAGCCGGATGTACATTGCGGAAACAATAATTAACCCAGCGCCCGCTGACGGTACTTTATTCAGCAATAAATTGCTGGAGTTCGGCGAATTGAGTCCATTCGTCGATGGGTCGAAAGGGCAAGAAATATATTTATACAATTTCTGCAAGAATTTCAAAATTCTGAAGCGAGCTTGAATGGAAGACTTATTATTGTACCTGAGGGAGGGAATCAATGGTGATTATTTATAGTAAAATAAAAATATGTCCCTCTTTCAAAATTTTTTATTTTGGGTTCATTTGATTGTAGCATTTGAAGGACCAAATGCATCGGCAGGATTAGGTCAAAACATCAGAAATGACAGGATCCTGAATTTCATATCTTTGAAAAAGAATAAATTGATTCATAGCATTAAAGTCTTGAAATGATTTTGAGATTGGCAACGCGAATGATAAAGATCGTAACGCACCACTTCAAGATCTGCCTTCCCGCGAAGGCTAAGTTGCATTGAAGATATTAAGCTTTTGAACGTAAAACCCACTTCCCCTTTATCTTTGAGCTCCAATCGTTTCCTGAGTGAAACCGGAAAATGGAAAAGCATAAAAATCTGGTAAGGTACCATTTTGGATTCTTTGCCTCTGGCATATCGGCTAAAGTTTTGTTGAAAGATATATACAATCGATAGAGTAGTTTTGAAGGCTCCGGAAATCAAAACTATACCCTCCTTGAATAAGTCCGAATCATCTTCCTATGGAAACAGGAAAATAAAATGAAAAAATCAAAGATAAAAAAGGCACCTACTCTGGAGAAGTTCACTTAGTTTGAGCAGATTCATCAAGTTTTAAGCGATAAATAGATGGAACGTTCTTTGCGTTGCGTTCCGAAACAGGCTTCCACCCCTCCCGAGATTGGTCCGACCGTAACGTTTCTGATGGAACCGCAGAATAATCGCCAAAGCCTGTAACACGGTAGCGTAAAACACACTTTGATTTGTTATTCGCCAAGTTTTGTTGAAAGATATTAAGAATTTTCGGATTTGTGCTCTAAACGTAGTTCTCCATCCTCCTTTGATTGAAAGCCCACTTGCGTTTCCGCGGAAACCGGTGAAAATACCAAAAAATGCCGCAATCGGAAGAAGCAAAAATTTGCGTTCCAATGGCAGGTTCACAAGTTTTGCGGTTGAGTGTTGATGAAATTCAAGTTCTTGAGTTATGCCCTGAAATAAAGCCCAACTCCTCACTCTTTGAGCGAAGTCCGAACGCTTCCATGGAACTCCGGAAAAAGGTAAAATGCACCGGCAAAATAAAAGGCACTTACGTTGCCCGTCTATATCTTCAAAGTCTGCCATGCCGATTTAACCGTTTCGGTTTTCGTTCTGAAACAAGCCCATCCCTTTGGTGATTGAAACAAAACGTTTCCGGAAACCGAAGAAAATAAAAACAATAACTGTAAATATAAAAAGGCACCCAACGAAAGTTGCGCTCTGAATATTCAGCAAATTTTGCTGGAAAAAACATTTTAAATCGCCCTGAGTTAAGAGGTTCGGAAAACAAAATGATTACTGACCGTAGATCGATTCAGGTTACTACCGATATCCCGGTATGCTGTGGGGATAAAATACCGTTCGTATTTGCCGCCGGAGAGTTCCGTATAATATAATTCTATCCATAATTCCGAAGGGATTCAGTTGTATTGTCTTCAACCAATGAAAATATTCATCTAGTGGATTAAAATTCAACCGCCCCGGCAGAACCCGCCGGTTATTACGCGGCTGGATCCGGCATCGGATAGGGTCTGACCGTCGGATCTCAATGGGCCTTCTGGTTAGCCGGTTGTGCCAGGGATACATGACAGGAAGTCACGAATCTGGATAACTTCCAAAAAGTTGCAAAAAGCGTAGTTGTACATCTAAAAATTAGTAGTTTGAACATAAAATTAGTAGGTTAACAAGCCTTTAAATCAGCGAGATTCTGGGAGAAAGAGGAAGGCGATAATCGCAGAAGCTTTGACTTCGAAGATATATTTAAATCTCCAAATGATCAAACAATAAAGATGGCATTCTTTCTTGGTGATCCTCTTTTAATGAAAAACCGTATTTGAAGGTAGATGTAAAATGAGAGAGTTTTGCCCATATATCCGAATTTCAATTATCTTTCTTCAATGGCAATTTTCGCGGTAACTTCATATTGGCGGAGGCTGGGCTAAAATTCGGTAATGACAGAGAACTGGTATCTTCGAATGAAATGATGGCACTCTCACATGACATCATAATATCATGATAAACACACGCACCAACTCTCCGGCGTACTTTTCCTTAGCGGACTCAGATGGCGGTATATTAGCTGCAAGATCTGCGATAATTTTGCATGTAAAGATAAATGATAATTACACTTAAAATAGCATTTCGTATTTTCGATGAACATGCAATGAATATAAGTTTTGCATCACAGTAAGATATAATGAGTTTTATCAAGATATCAGTTTTCATAGTCAGCGGAAGGATAGCTTTTACCATATTTAATCTTTGAATTTGGTTTAATTGGGAGAAATTTATAAGTGGCTTTTGGAATTCGAGTAAAATGGAAATAAAGAACACGTATAGTTTGCGGTTTTTAGGGTTGGTCTTCTTCATTTTGACCAAAACCAAATTGAATTACCCAGAGTACAGATCTTCCGGGTCATTTCGACTGGTACGGAAACTTTTTCTAAAAACATACGCAAATAACTGATGCTGAAATATTACGCATCCTGGTTCTTTTTCCCGATACGCACATTAATTTGGTTATGTCTTCACGGTGGTGGAGTTTGATTCAAGGTAGGTACCTTTTCCTGTGATGTGCCAGTATTTTAGTATGCCAATTTCGTAAGGGTGTTTATTCCTGGTATTGTGCCTAATATTCCAGCATTATACCATTTCGACGCAATCTTCTGGCCCTGTAAGCGCGGTTCCGTAGAGTCATTCCGTGGTGCTGAATCTCGAAGGCCGGTTCCTGCAGTGTAAGCGTATGCCGGTTCCTGCTGGTAGCGCTTTCATTACCATTCAGTAGTATGTGCTTTATTATTGTAGGTGCCTGGCCCGTAGGTGCTCGGTCTCGTAGTGGCGCGCACCAACGTAAGTATTAGAGAAGTCGTCGTTCTATCCGTAAATAAGCACCAAAAAGAGGACTGTAAATATGGTACTTTTGTTAACCCTACCGCATAATATTAATGTAAAGGCGCGCTGAATAATACCACAACAATTGCAGAATGAAATGATTCTGGCACTCTGAGGGGTATCTATTCCATTCCGGTATTACCTTTTTCCAGAAAGAGCGCTTCCACCCTGTAGGTGTCATTCAGATGATGCCTGGCCCTGAATATACTTCAGTATCCAGCGATGCCATTCGAAGGTATTCTTTCCAGCGCCCAATCCGGAAGCGTTCAATTTATGCCCATTTTGAAGTGCCTATTCCTGTAGCGCTGGTCCAGTATGCCTGGTCTCTGGTATGCCCATATTCGAGTTTCAGCGCTGAAGCTACTACTATTAGCTGCGAATATTTCGCCTGGCTTCTGGTATTTCTGGCATCCCAGTTTACTCCTCAACGCCATTGTGGTATCCCGTACCCCAGACGATGATTCCGGGACTTTCAAATATGATCATCGGAATCTGGCGAAAACAAAGGTTCCCGCCAGCCGACTGGCACCATGGCGTAATACGCAAATCGCTATAGGATTCCCGAAATCTGGCGCGGCGTAATAATAGCGCCTATACTGGTGAGGATCGGCACCGGCACCGAGAATATATACCATTTGATAATCTAAGAGATCGCCCCAAACCAGTACGTCGGAAATACCAGAAAATGCTTTTGACCAGTATTTAAAATCCGTAGGTATTAGCATACCAATGGAACAACATCACTTCAAAGAAACATCTTCCACTTAATGACCGAGGGAATAAATGGCAGATGTCGGGAAATGGCTTTTTAACATGAACTACCAAAACTTGCGTCAAGGGGAGGGATTATTTGATACGCACCATTAACTGCTCAGGCAGTCACCAGTGATCCGCCTGTATCGGATAGGTGGAACAATTCGGAGCACACGCGCCGCAGGGTCATCCAGTTGATGCTTTCAAAATGTTGAATAATATGTGCGCGAGTAAGGGTGTAATAAGGCGGTGGATCTATTGTGTATGTGTTGGCTTTAGGCCAACATGAATTACCGGTGCATTGGTGCAGAATCATCATTAGTGCTTTTATCGCATTGATTGTGTAGTACGCAACTTAATGTACGTTTTACGTCACAGCAGATTTTCATTGAAAAATGGAGAAGGAATCGGTCGTTTTAATCTTAGTAGTGAATATTGGCCAGCATTTGAATCAAGTCGGTAGCTTCTTTAGATTATATATTCTTCTTCACAGCCAGAATCACCGCTCGAAGTACCCCTGGTCAAAGCCGGTCAAGGATGGTCTTTACGCCCGTTTTCAGTTTCTTGAGAATGTCCTCGGTTCGTCTGATTTGTTTTATAATATTGTAACCCTGTTGGTAAGACATAATACAGCCACGCAAGTTCCCGAATAAACCTTTCAAACCAATGGCGGTTGTAGTTGGCGATGTACGCTGACGAAACTGATTACTGGATCATCGATTATATTAATATTTTCGGTCGAAAGAAATGATAATTACAAAGGAATAAACAATCAACATTTATTTGTTAGAAATACGTTGGATCTATATTTAAATCAACTTCATAGTGATAAATGGTAAATAATTGGTTTCAGATTTCTGTTGTTGTTCGAAATAAATTTGAAGTTGTCAAGTTGAAATTAAATTTTCTCCTGAACTGCCCTCCTTCTTTAAATTGGCGGGAATGTTAACGACGAAACGAAAATAGCTACTATAGAAGCCAGTTGATGATATTGAATGGAATATAGGCGTTGATTTTATCAACTTTATAAAGATATTATGCTTAAAAGCATTTTCGAAGATTTCCTCTGTTGCATTTTAGTTTGAAGTACTGTACCCACTGATTTTGTGAATAATTCCATATGTACCAGGTGATCAAAATGAAGGCACCAATCAGGAAGCTGGTATCGTTGTGCTGAATGTAGCAACAATAATACGGCTTTAAAACCATATAAATTCCACGGTTATCGTAACAGGAATATCGATATAAATTCCAGTTATAGCGGAATCGCCGCAATCTCAAAGCCGCTGGATTAATCCGTTTTTCCGATAACCATCCCGATTGTACCGTGCAATTTTGTGGATATCAACTGACGAAGTCTTGTGGAATGGAATGACTTGGTCGTTTATGCCCGGATGCTGCCAATAATCCATATAGAGAGCGATGCGCCCAAACATCACTTCCGGTATTGACTTCCATACCATCTGTAATGAATCATAAAATCAAAGAAATGCATATGCATATATTCACTATGTATTCATAACTCCATAATCTTGTTCATCTTCCATAAAGATTGAAGTCAGATGATTTTGAAAGCTTTCGATGACCTTCCAGTCGCCATTAACATTGAACTTTACTACCAATATCTTAAATAAGAGAGCTTTGGTAAAATTCTGAAATTCAGGTGCCGCTCCAATTAACCGAATTCATTCCGAGCGTTACTACCTTTTGCTAACGCCTTGAAATAAAAGCGGCGAATCGCCCATTAACGAGATCGAAGCCGGGTCCTGATTCCAATGATCCCGATCCAGTTGATTCTCAGAGAGGAAGGCGAGGATAATCATTCCCTGTGGAGTCTGGAAGCAACGATGGAAAAGTAGTTTACTAAACCGAACCGAGGAGGACGAGTCGATTGAAAATGAATCGGAAGCAATATCCACCAGCCATAAGGTCAGTCTAAATAACGATAAGATGCATGCAAGCAGTTTCAATTGGAATGATGAGCTGTGCCCGTTAGTGAACGGGTATCTTAGTTTATTAATAACCGAATCTGGAACTGGACAACCAGTGATCGAATACATCGACCAAGTATTAGAACCGTGAAGTGATGATAGGTCGATCCTGTCGATGCATCGACCGAACCGAAGCTTAGTGGCCTTCTGGCCATAGGGTGATGGTTAGTTGGTCAATGATTTAAACCCAGTTTTCATGGTATATTTTTCCACCATAAACGCAGAGAAAACCCGAGCAAAATGATAGGTAGAGGTCTGTTTCAGGTGCGCGGTAGAACGGTGACGTTGAAGGTTAACATTGATATTGAATAATGAAATGGCGGTTTAGTGCCTATTCATCCTCCCATGCTCAAAGGATAATTAATGAAGATGCATGTTGTCGGCATTTTCATAAGTAAATTTATGTATTCGAGAACAGGTTTCGGCGTTCGACCTTTAAAATGTCAATTTGTGTCGGAAAGTTTTTGAATATGTGTTCGTCCCGTCAATCGAAATGTTCGTAGTATAGCGAATTGCGCTTTGGTGAATGATGAAATCTGCCGTGGTCTCTGAAATAATAATGCAGCCTCGGCCTTTAATCACACCAATATGAATCGTTAATATTTTGGCCTTTTGCCGGGAACATTTGTTCACTCGCTGCCGTCCATTAACCGCTGGATAGCGACGCGTACATATTGTAAGAATCCACCACCGGATAGTCCATTGATTGAAGAATCATTGATTTGAGAAAGCCAACCATCATTTCTCTGGCCATTGACGCATTATCATCCGGTTGGTCATGAGCAACTTGAATTGAATTTAACCTTACTTATCGAACTGGATTTGCTGATGGAACTGCGAGCAATTTAACACTCATGATGATTTAGGGTTGACGATTGCAGTATATTGACGCCAGTGAACGGCAAATCAATCATTGAAGTTGGGCAATCCGGAGCGAGAGTCCCGATGGCGATAGAAGTGCTCGGGCTCGAACCTTTGAGTTTCATACTCGGCCCCGGAATCCGCTAATGATGATGATATTGACCATCCTAAACAGTGGATTTGAAGTGTCCAATGGTTCTTGTTCGACCCGTTGTTTTAATGGAAAATCGTGGATACGCGAATGATCACGAACTTCAACATTAATATTGGGTTATCCGAATAGGTTACGCTGACCGATCAGCGTTCGGGTAACAGGTGCTTTATCGATCGGTATATTATCATTATCTTCAACAGTGTAATTCCCACCATTGTTTTGGTCGGTTTGTATTTATCTGCCACTGGCGGCAATATTGTGAGCACTTTATAATTATGGCACTCCAAACACCAGGAGTTTGACTGCCGAATAAGTAACAAACCAAATTCGCGTCCAGGTATGACATGGATTCAAACCCAGGACAAATATTACGATCCGCACCTTCCAAGAACCCACCACATTGAATTTTTTAAGCTTGGCTGGCCATGAAAACCAACGTTTTAGAGTGATTCCAGAAGGTTGTATCGTTAAATAGAAGCGACAACACCCTATGGATGACCAAAATATATGGAAGGAAGAAGTTGATTCAACCATCATGGTGATCTGTTCGCCGGAAAATTGTCTTCTAAATTAATAAAGCTCCCTTTAACGTTGAACACTTCAGCCATCAGTTTCAGGGTTGGTATGTGATATTTGCAGCGAGTTGGTGATGTCGTTCGCTGCAGTCCTCCGAACATTGATTGGCGATGCCTTCCAAACAAAACGAATCACGGATGAATTCAAACAGCATATCACCGCAGTTGCCACAACACCAAAACATTCCGGACTCCCTGGCGAGAACTTTTGCTATTTTTAAATAGATGAGGCTAACGAAACATTCCGATGAATTTATCTCTAAATAAAACAATATCTGATCAACTGTCTGGTTATTCGATGCAGTGCCAGCAAGCAGAACAATAATCAACCAGCATTCCGCATCTCCAAATGTCACCCGCTGGCAATATTCAACAACAATAAGTCATGGAAGGAAACGATGAACTGAATACTTGCAAATCAGAAATGGGCTAACGACCGATGGAGTGTTTTGAATAAAATGATAAATATCTTACAATTATCTCGATCCGACCAAGAAGCGTCATTACGACTTCGTCTTCGAAGCGATGAGATACGCAAAGCCGCCGGTATATGTGATTCCTGATTGATGTAAGGGAACTGTGGAGCCACCAGATGTGCAGTCATATTTGAAACATTCTAACAAAGAGTAAAACTTCTCCTCAGCAGTGACATACAAATACTCCGAAAAGAGGAATGAACAGCTAACACCGGTACCCATTTGATTTCATTGATACTTTATCAATTTCATAAATTTCCTCCGAATGTTGCGTGAAGAGGATTCCGTTTGCCACGTACCATACCGTGAAACGACAATCGCTGAATGTAATTTTGTGAAGTTGATTTCTGTTGTTCTTTGTAAAACACTTGAAATATTCCCGGTAAGTTCAATTTCAAAGGATCAAATCGCGGAACATCGGTATACATTCAGGCTCTCAACTGGTAAACCAGAGCTGTGGTTCCAGTACTTCATCAAACAGATATGCAATACATTTTAAAATGGCTGAAAAGAAGCCAAGAACGCCCGGCAGCGGCTTAGAATATCCTAACAAACCCCGGGTGCCATTAATATTAGTGCTACGGTGTTTTCGCAGCACAGGGAATGTGACGTTTTCTGGTGGTGCGAACTCACTCATCCCTGGGCGGCGGCGTTTTGCACCGTAAAACACCGTAACAGTTTCAAAGAAAAAGCTCTTTGCAACCATGCGCCTGATGTTATATGCAGCACCAGAAGCATTGTTACCCCGGTTATTTAGGTTAAACTGAGTGGATGCGAAGACTATACATTGATGATGAAGATCTGGGACAAAGCCAGTAAATGATATCTTCACCCCGGAAACTGAATGAACTCTTCGGCTGAGGAGCTTCCAGCACGAAAGCTTTGCTGAAGGTTGAAGTTTTCACCAAGACGGCGGTGGATATCGGCGATTAATGGGTACGGAATGCAATTCCGATTTCATCCCAAATTGCGTCAGGTATCCACCTACATTCCTGGGTGAGGCGTTACGACTGGCGTCACCCGCAAGATGATAACCACCGCAACACACCTTCATGCCAGATCACGCCCGGCTTCGGTACGATCCAGTTCCATGCCGTGTCAGGGTTGTCGCCAGCCGAATCAAAACAAAATATCCCCGCGATGCGGGCCACCAGCATAACCGCCACCGCATGGATTTACAGATGGAAAAGCGGGTCACCTCTGTTGCCAGTCGTCGTATCCTCCATGAGGATCAACTTCTGCTGCCGCCACTTCCATAGAAAATTCACCGAGAGCCATGAAATGCTACCGCATTCCAGTCGAACTTGACCCAGAATCGCCAGTCCAGAATTTCCTTCGAATATTTTCATCAGCCATCCAATGAACAATGAATGACCCTGGCATGACTACCATCCAGACTTGAAGGAATTTTGATAAATATCGAATTGATCCAAGGACCTGGGATGGCGTGGACTAGTAGTTAATTCCTACCCTTTCGACAAGGCACCTCCTTCAATTCTCTGAAAGCCACTGATGTCCGGAGCCACCACACGACTCATCACTGGTTCACCTCCATTGTCTCTTCCCTTCCTTCTCCACATTGCCCTCTGCCTCTGCCTGGATCAGTACTGGACATCCCTGGGTGGAATAAGCCAATCTCAGGCCAACACTGGGACATGAATAGACGAGAAATCTGATAGCTCAGCTGCCTTCTGACATAATTCAACCAAGGAAACACAATGAATCAGGTTAAAGACAGCCGCTGGAGAAGGATCCTGAGAAGCACTCCATGGACAGAAGCCATTACTCAGGGCCAAAACAGACAGGAAATGTTGACCATTCTGATGAGGAATGAGCATGAACCTTCTGAAGGAAATAGCTCAACGATTTCAGTCCAAATATGGAGTTACATGTCCCTACCAGGTTTTATGAGATACGGTTTCAGTAGAATGGAGGAAGAAGAGAAGAGACAGTGAATAAAGGAGGAGACAGCAGATGCAGATAGAGGAGAGTCAGCAGGTGGTGTGACCTATAATTCAAGTAAGAAACCTTTCGTAGTATTAAATAGAGATGCTGGGTACTTAGTAGTGAGGATGCTTCAATTCAGAAATCCAACCAAGATCCCAAGTTTGTCCAGAAGCAATGACCTGAACTGATGATAGGCAGTGGTGGATGTTGATTCGAAGGGAATTGATCTGAAGCGATGGAAAATGATGAGGGAGGGTAGACTTCGGGACCGGGAATAGGTGATGCTACCGGAGTTCAAATGGCCCCGGATGTTGTGGCATGAATCGCATCTATCAGAGCACTTTGACCTCATGGAGTGAGAGTGGGTCCTCTATTTGACGACTGACAATAGCGTGGTTCCTCTCGGAGATTATTCTTTAATTACCAGGAGTGACCCTCTTTCCACATCCGACATAACGAAATCTCTGCTAAAGCAGTGTGGATTTCAGGC
Organism: Haliotis rubra; assembly: GCF_003918875.1. Lineage (NCBI taxonomy): Eukaryota > Metazoa > Mollusca > Gastropoda > Lepetellida > Haliotidae > Haliotis > Haliotis rubra. The sequence continues at coordinate 25,723 of NW_025765434.1, forward strand.
CAATTGTGACCCTATATCATGAGGGATATATTTGTTTCAGTTCAGCTGTAACATGTTGTTTTTAAACAAATCAAGTCTGAGCAGAGACAATTAGTGATTGTCAAATTTTCATGCCAGCATTAATACTGCGAGCAAGTGCCGCGAATCAATACAAAAATAGTGTTTGGGATACAAGGTGTTTATGAGTATCGTATCTTGCCCCACAGGTGGCACTCGCCGTGTCGATATGCAAAAGCCTGAAGTAAATTGTTCACCCATTATACTCGTATTAAAATAGGAATTGTGATTATTTTTGTCACTGATGCTACAATACACCAGTCTTGTGGCAGAAGCAACCAACCGCTTTAATAAAGCTTTGTCCTTTAAAGCCTCAACCAGAAATTCCGGCCCTGTGTTTTCAGGGTGAAAGCATATACGCGTCCTCGGCATCCGCATGTTGCAGTACAGTGTCAAAACCTGAAAAACAATGCTTTATAGTGCTTTTGTATAAACATAGCTTTGCCAGTTTTAGAGAGCTTTTTCTTTAAAAGCATTACTTTATTTCGCAGGTATTTTTACAGTTTTAAAACCTTTTACTTGCGAGATTAGTTCAGTCTTTAAATGCCACCTGGTCCTCTTGTAATTTTGCAGCTACCATGGCCACCAATAATGACACAACAGAGTTTTGTTAAGATTGAGCCTTAATGCGGCACAGACATTCTTATGGCTATTTTTCTCGTTTTCATTTTTAAAATGTAATTGCATATCTGTTTATGTTTGATAAGTACTGAGACAGCTCACATTTTAGTTTCTTCGACATCCATGCACAATCAATCGACGGCATCCTTTGAGTGAAATTGAACTTACCAGGAATATTCCTTCAGTGTTTTGTAAAGAATATTAGAAAATCAACTTCACAAAATTACATTAATAGGTGTCATCATTCTGGTGTCATTGTGTAAACAAGATCTATATTGCATAACATTGAGAAATTTATTAGAAAATTGTTAAAGAAGCCTATCAATGAAATATTGCTGTTTCTTTCGCAATTGAAGTGTTCGCCGCTGATTATTTATGCTGCTGGAGGTATTTTGTATGTCACCGCTGAGAGAAGTTTCTCTTGTTGATAATTTCAATGTTGACTCGCAACACATAGGTGGTAGAGCCATGTTCCACTAACACTAAATCAGGAATCAACATGCTCCCTGAGCTTGGCAATCGGTGATGTAAACAACTGGAAGAGACAGAGACATTGTGACCGCTGTGATTGGATGAAAATAGTGTAAGATGCTTTATGCTTGTTGCCAAGCATAATCCATCTAGTCATCACAAAACTGACCACAATTTCCAAGTATTTAGTGCTGTCATTTCTTATCACCATGACTTATTGTGTGTACAGATATTTTCCAGCAGGTGACATTTGATGCGGAACTGGGATTGATGTGTTCCGCTTACTGTGCTCGCAAAATATGCCAGACAAGTTGATCAGATATTGTGGTTTATTGTAGTTTAAAGGCCAGAGTGTACCCATGTGTACATGGAATGGCTGTTGATAGCCTGTCTATTTTAAAAAAAAATATAAGGTTACTATAGAAGTCTGCGGGAAATGTTTGGTGTTGTGTAACCTGTAGTGATATGTATTTTAAATTCTTCCGATGATTGTTTGTTTGAAGGGCATCTGCTAATGTAGCTTGGAGGAACTGCTGTGAACAGCATCTTGAACTGCTTTACAATATCATTATTAACCCTGAAACCGATAGCTGAAATTGTGATTAAAAGACTAATGGAATTTCAAGACAATCAGCAGCAGGAAATGAGTCTCCTATGGTTGATCAACTTCTTTATTGTATACATTTGATCATCCATAAGGTCTTGTCATTCCTATTAAGCGTGACAACTTCTAGAATGCCTCTCAAACAGTTAGTTTTCAGCAAAAACTGACAGAAAGCAAAAAAATTAGTGTCATGGTGATTCTTGAAGGTATGGATAAACAATGTTGTACGAGTTTGAATCCCATGTCCATACCTGGACATAGACTGGGTTTGTTACTTGTCAACAGTCAAACTCCACTGAGTGTTTCGGTGTATATAGTGTAAGTGTATACAAGTATTGCCTTACAGTAGCAGATATAAATGCCTGACAATGAAGCAATGTGTGGAGCAGATTACACTTAGCTGATAATGATAATGAATGTTTATAAAGCACCTGTTACCAGACGCTTGTGCATGATCAAAGCGATAACACACATTACCTGGATAACCCAAGCTGTCTGTGAGTTAGAAGGTTAACAGTCACATTACTTATCCACCGGTGCACCCATTCGCCTCGCTGGGTGAACAGAGGCAATTTAGGAACAAACTAATTTGTTTAGAGATGAGACCAATATGTGTCATTATGGGTCAGAACTGAAGTACTAGAAATCTCTCAGGAGTCAAACTGCCAAACACTGTCACCCATCCAAGGACTCTCCGCCCAAGATTGCTTAACTTCAACTGATTAGTGACCTGCGTCGCCGTTCCACTGGCTATCTTAGCCCTATGCAAATCGTGAAACCCCTAAAATCCCAATCTTAGCGTGATGTTACGATTGGCATACCGCTCCACTCAACCAATCTTACCTAGAGCTAATCATTAAAGTTAAGATTCGAAAGTCTAAGTTGCTCATGACCAACTTAGGATAGCTAAAATCAATCGTAGAGAAACCAAAATGGTGGCTTTCCTATTCTATGTGAAAATAAGAGCCGTAGCATTTCACCGTGAGGCGCCCCTAAATCCCCATGAAATGAATTTGTATATTTCTGTGATGTAAACAAACACTGCACTGAAGCCTTACAAAATGTCAGGCCAGTCTGGATCACTGTCATCATGGGGAACACAACCGGAAAGTGAGTCGGTGTAACACACTTATACAACAATATTGCAACGATCATGGTTAAGAATAGGGACAGCCATAGAAGTGAACAATGTTCTGAAGCAAAAGATACAAATATGCTTTGATTTTCACTCGCATATTTGGTGGGGATTCTAAAGGCAGGCTGCATGTTATTCAAGACCACTGACAGATTCTACATGCGTTAGCCTCTGGCTTACGTACTTTGTTTATTCTGATTGACAAGGTTGAGGCAACATATTAAAAGCTCTGACACAATTGACATTTAAAGTCTAGACTTAAAACCTGTTCTCAGTATGTTACTTATAATCTCGGCTGTAAATATTCTCGTGTAAATTATCTGTACACAGCTGAGCACATGCCCAAGGATGTGGAATAGGCTTAACTATAAATATGCATTTATTATTATTATATTATGCTTGATACTTGCTGCTCACAAAAGACACTTGCACTCGAAACCAAGGTGCTCTCACTACCCCTAATATTTTGCTCTGAGGTTTTTCTCCACGTTTACACTTGGGCGGAAAAATACCCATGAAGGTCCGGTTAGAATATTGAACTCAATAACCCATGCCTGTCGTGAAGAGGGGCCACTAACCGCATCGGTGGTCAGGCTTCGCTGACTTGGTTGACACATGTCATCGTTCCCAACCGCGCAGATCGACGCGCGCATGCTGTTGATCACTGGATTGTCTGGTCCAGACCGATTATTAATAGCTGATATAGCGTTCACTCAACATGAACGCCATGTTAGTGAACGCTGTGCATCTTAGCTATTTATTATTCCAAAGACGCGCGCCATATAGCTGGACTATTGCTGAGTGCGGCATAAATCTAACCGCCACTCCTCACCCAGTTGGTTCGTAGAACTACTTTCTATCATTTGCGTTAGACTATGCAAAGGGAGATAAATTGTGCCTCGCATTCCTCTATCTCTCGCATCGAAAAGAGTCTCGATCTAAGCTTGATCGGGATCGTAAGATCGACCGACATTCGAATCAGTTAGTGGAACGGGTGTAACTTTTAGCTAAGACTCGATTGTAAAAATTGGCGCAACACTAAGATGATTGATCTTAGATAAAGATCGGTTAGTGGAGCGACATCCCTGGGCCTAGATTTTGTGCTCTCTTAGCTAAGATAGTCGTGAAGTTAATGTTAATGTATGACACTAACTATCTTAGTGCTAAGAAAGCTTTAAATATCACCCCTAGGCCCTGGCTTCTAGCCATTACGACCACACAAGATAAGACAGTGTGCGTGTAGGTTAGATAAGACTGTATAGAGTAGATGCATACCATCATGTTTTTTGAATTTTATGAGTTGATACTGGCGAATGGTATGGAAGTCAATGGAAATTGAGATGTTTGACCCACATCACTCTGCCTATGGACTGTTGCCATGGCATCCAGGCATCGCTGACTCAGTCCATTACACATTCCCTGAACTAAGTCTATGCAGGTTGATATCACAAGTGCACAGTTGCAATGGATGGACCTCAGGGAAAAAACTTGAATTAATCTGTGGCTTGGGAGTGTGAGCGCTCCCCATGTAACACAAATTTATGTCCGATATTATGTTGCACATTATGCATTGAATTTATGTATGGTTTCCAAAAATGATATTGTGTTTAGGATGTGACTCAAATACTGGCTGATACCATCCTGATTGGTGTAGCCTTCATTTTGATCATCACTGGTACATATAGGTGTCAACAAAATCAGTCGTGCAAGTAAAACACAAACTAAAAGTACTGTCGAAAATGCTGAAAATGCTTTTTAAGCCTTAATATCTTTATAAAGGTGATAAATGTACCATGTTGTCAATATATCAACTGCAGCCTATAGTGTACCTTAATTTTATTTCAATCCATTTAACATTCCCATGAATTTAAAAAGGGCAGTTTACAGGAGAGAATTTGGTACCAAAAACAATCAGCTTCAGATTTGTTCTGAGTTAAACAACAACAGAAATCTGAAATAGTCTTTACATTTATGCTAATAATAGAGGGGTGGTGTAAAAATATGAATTAACGTATTTCCTAAACAAATAAATGTTGAATGTTTGTGTTACTTTTACTTAATTATCATTTCTTTATTGAAGAAATATTAATATAAATGTTAAGTCTTGATAAATAAGTTTCCCGTCATGCATGCACATCTTTATCACAGCTGCCCACTATGGCCAACGATTTGCAGTCGATTGTTGCAAGTTTTGTAATTTTTTTTCTAAACCTTTCATTAGTTTAGAAAGGGTTTATTACAGAACTTTGTAGAGCTGTTGGTATGTCTTACCAACAAGCTTTACAATATTGTAAACAAATCAGACAAGACAGGGACCGCCTCAAAAGCAAAACCGGACGATAAAAACCATCCTTGACAATCTTTGACAAGGGAGTGCTTAGACGCAGGCGGTCTACAAACTTAATGAGAAGAAGAATATATATATTCTAAAGAAGTTACACCAGTGACTTCAGTTAAATCTTTGTAATAATATTCACTACTAGATTAAACTGATCGAATTACATCCATATTTTTCAATGAAATATACTGTTGACATGTAAAACATTTATTAAAAACGTTGCACATTTCTACAATCAATCGATAAGAAAACACATGTGATAGGATTCTTCCAATGTACAGTAATTAGGCATGTTTATTTCAAAACAAACACACATACACAAATGATCCCTTACATAACCAATACATATACTATCATGCATTCACATATTCAACATTTTGCAGAAAACATTCATTGAGATGACCCCTCGAGCGAGCGTGTGCTCAGGTGTCAATTTCACCTGTCGATACCGTGGATGCTGATGACATAACACAGGCAGTTAATGCTTTGTATCAAATAACGCCCCACTACCCCTTCTTATTTTTCTAAGTTTTGGTAGGTTTCCATCCCGAGTAAAACACATTTTAGAGCATGTCTTAACATTTATTCCCCGGCTCCACATTAGGTAGATGTTTCTTGCAAGTGATATTTGTTATTTAAGTAACTGTAATACCTCTGAATTTTAAATATAAGTCAAAAGCATTTTTCTAGCATTCGACAGTACTTTAGTAGTTTGGGAGCCGCCTCTTGGAGTATTTTCAGCAAGTACATGTATATTGATACATGTTGGGACTTTCGGAATATCACAGTATAGGCATGTCATGTCCCTTAAGGTGTCAGAATCACTATGTAGATTTTGTGTCCCTTATGGTGCGCCATGAATGGCTGTGGAGATTTGTTTTCCTTACGTGAAATGAATCACTGTGCAGAAAAGTCTGATCATAGATACAAGTGCAGGATACTCCCCTGATAACATTTGAGGAAGTAATATGGGACTATACAGAAATACAGAAATAGGCAAAAGTAATGTAATAGTAGTAACTGGCATAAACCTGGATAGTGCATACTACAGGAATAGGCATACCACTGGAATAGGCATACCACAGGAATAGGCATACTACAAGAAATAGGCATACTACAGAGAATAGACATTACTGCTGGAATAGGCATACTACAGGAAAAAGAGATACTCACATGAATAGGCATACTATTGAATGGGCAGTATTATGGAATAGGCATATCAATAATCTAATAGGCATACCACAGGAATAGGCGTGCTACTGGAAAAGGTATATTACTGGAATAGGCATACTACCGTGACTTAAGAATATTTCACTTCTATGATGATACATGTGTGTGTGTGTCCTTGCTGTACCCATTAATGCCGAAGCGACAGGCAGGGACCAACAAGTACCATATTTGATCCTCTTTGGTATGACGGCTGTCGTAGAGATAGAACCATTGACCTTCCCTCTAACCGCACGATTGGCGGGTCGCAGATACTACAGGAATAGCATACTACAGGGAATAGGCATACTACAATAATAGGGCACACATACTGCATGAATAGACATACTACAGCAATAGGCATACAACAGGAATAGGCATACATACTGCAGGAATAGGCATACTACAGAATTGGCATACTGCAGGAATAGTGGGCATACCACAGGAATTGGCATACTGCAGGGAATAGGGCATACTACAGGAATTGGCATTCTGCAGGAATAGGTATATTACTGGAATAGTATATTACAGGAATAGGCATACTACAGGAATTGGCATACTAAAAATACTAGGGCATCAACATACCGCAGGAAAAGGTATACTACATGAATAGGGCATACCGCAGTAGAAGGCATAATAGATGTAATGACACGCTTTATGGAAAGACGGGATGCAGTAATATTTCTAGCATCTGATTTATTTGTGACATGTTTTAGAAAACGCTTCCACGCTGCAGTCAGTATTTGGGAGTAAAAGATCTGTATAATTCGATTGATGAATTTGGTTTTGGTCTAATGAAGACAAACCCCTAAAACCCTTTGACTAACAGTAATTCTTTGTTTTCATTTTGCCTCAGATTTAAAAGGCCACTTGTTATAGATTTCTCCCCAATTAAACTTCCTAAGTCAAAAGTTAATGTGTTCTTCATCCACTTGCTTCTGTTGAAAACCCTGATATGTTGATAAAATATTTATATCTTACTGTGATACTTAGAAACTGTGTTGTATGTTTCATGTTTCATCCAATACAAGTATATATTTTGGTGTAAATTATGTTTATGTTTACTGTTACAAAGATTACAATGTAAGTCTTTAAACTGACATACATACCAGAGTCAAGGCCTAAGGAAAGAACATGGAGAGTTGTTGGTGCATTGTGTTTTGTGTCTGTGTGTATGATGTGTGTGAGAGTGCATATTTTTGTTCAGAGATGCCAACTCTACGATTTTATCATATTCGCTATACTTAATTTTAGCCTCATACTACGCCAATATGATTGCACTTGAAATTCTATGAAATTTGAAGAAAATTCATTGAGCCTCGGATATATAGACAAAACCATATATTTTGTCTATTAAATACGTTTTCATTAAAAAGAGATCACAAGAAGAAATGTAATGCTGATAATTTGGAAATCTGCTGTTGAAGTTACAATGTATGTGAAATTAAAGCTTCACTCTTGATTAATGTCATATTATCTTTCTTCAGAATCCATCATGATTTTAAGTACAGTTAACTACTAATTTTATGGTCAAACTACTAATTTTGATCCTTGCAACTACTTTTTTGCAACACTTTGGGGTTATATCTCTGATTGTGACTTTACTGGTATCATGTGTATCCCCATAACCTTGGTAACAGAGCCACGCGATGAGGTCCGACAGTCAAGACCCTGTATCTGTTGGATCCAGCCATGGCTCGGGACTACCAGGGCGGTTGAATTTTATCACACTGAATGGAATATTTTTCATTGGTTGAAGACATACAACTAGATCTATGGAATTGGATAGAATTATGTCTTGAGACATCTTGTGGCAAATACAGTGGAAAGTACTTTTATCCCCACAGCATGTAATGCAGGGGGATATAGTCGTCGCCTCGTCCGTCCGTCCGTAATCATTTTGTTTCCGGAGCATAACTCAAAGACCGTTCGATATTTTTCAACAAAAATTTGTAGATATGTCAAACATAACCTAAGGTGGTGCCTTTTGCTATTTACAGATTATTGTCATTTTTAATTTTCTTGGTTTCCATGGAAACGCTTTTTGGACTTAGTCTTAAAGAGGGATGGGCTTCGTTTCCGGCGCATAACTCAAAAACCGTTCAATATTTTTCAACAAGACTTGGTAGATATATCAAACAGAACCTTAAATGGTGCCTTTGCTATTTGCAGATTTTGGCATTTTATTTTTTCCGGTTTCCATGGAAGCGATTCGGACTTAAACTCAAAAGTGAGGGGTGGGCTTCATTTCCGGAGCATAACTCAAGAACCGTTCAATATTTTTCAACAAAACTTGGTAGTTATAACAAACAGAACCTTAAGTGGTGCCTTTTGCTATTTCCCGATTTTTGGCATTTTATTTTTCCTGGTTTCCATGGAAACAAATTGAACTTAGTCCCAAAAGGGAGGGGTGGGCTTCGTTTCCAGAGCACAAATCGAAAAATTCTTAATATCTTTCAGCAAAACTTGGCAGATATGTGAGGCAGATCCCAAAGTGGTGCCTTTTGCTACTAGTATTTGCAGACTTTTGTGATTATTATTTTCTCGGTTTCCATGGAAACGATTCGGACTTAGTCTCAAAAGGGAGGGGTGGGCTTCGTTTCCGGAGCATAACTCAAGAACCGTTCAATATTTATCAACAAACTTGGTAGATATAACAAACAGAACCTTAAGTGGTGCCTTTTTGCTATTTGCAGATTTTTGTCATTTTTATTTTTCCTGTTTCCATGGAATGATCTGGACTTAGTCTCAAAAGGGAGGGTAGGTTTGGATTTCGAGCACAACTCAAAAACTTCTCAATATCTTTTCAGCAAAACTTGGGCGATATGTGAGGCAGATCCCAAAGTGGTGCCTTTTGCTATTTACAGATTTTTGTCTTTTTATTTTCCGGTTTCCATGGAAGCGATGATTTAGACTTAGTCTCAAAGGGGGAGGTGGGTTTTCGTTTCAAAAACTTCTTAATATCTTTCAGTAAAACTTGGCAGCTATGTGAGGCAGATCTTGAAGTGGTGCCTTTTTGCTGTTTGCAGATGTTTGTTATTTATGTTTTTCATCATTTCCATGGAAACGATTTGCACTTAGTGTAAAATCAGGCTGGACTTTAAGTAACTGTCAGATGATTTGTTCTTTCAAAGATGTGGGGGCCAGGGGGATATGTCATTTTCTGATGACTCTTGTTTGATACAAACTATACTTTTATGATAAAAACTGAGGTCCTTTAAATGCTACAGTAAATAACGTTAAAAATAAACTCAAAGGGACCTTAATTTTTTATTTGCTATAATCATACATTGGTTACCTCCTCAGGTGATACAATAATGCGTCATTTGATGTCAAAGCTAAACTTCAGGAGTACTACAGAAATTAACACAGAAATTGTATATTATATTTCATATGCCTTTCTGACCATGTTTTGAATGGACATCAAGTCTCATGAACCAACATTTATTATGAATAAAGTACATAAGTCCATGGTGCTTGTAGTTCATTATTATTTGTTCTTTTAATGTTGTCAGCAGAACAGCATGGCATCAGTGTTCACAGCTGATATATGTCCTGTGAGCAGTTGAAGTGGTCAGTTCAACGTGCCAATGTGTTCAATGTATCTAGGATGGTCATGTAAGACTGATATGATTTGATTTCATAGATGTGAACTTACTTTGAGAATACATGGTATTACACAATGTAGTAACATTATCGGTGACATGTCAACTTACTGCCATAAAACATGGCGTCACACTATGTAGTAACATTATCGGTGACATGTCAACTTACTGCCATAATACATGGTATCACACAATGTAGTAACATTATCGGTGACATGTCAACTTACTGACAGAAAACATGGTATCACACAATGTAGTAACATTATCAGTGACATGTCAACTCTATGTCAGAATACTTGGCGTCACACAACGTAATAACATTTCATAGTATAATCATAAAAGTTACAAAAACCTTTCCCTAATCACAAGAAAGTCCACTGACTACATGTCAACTTTGTGTCAGAATGCATGGCATCACACAATGCATTAACATATCCTGGTGACCCCATAGAAATAGAAGCAATAAAAATATTTCTATATTCTTTAAAGCGATTAAAACTGTTAAAATCCTAAACTAAAAGCGTGAAAACTCTTTCCAATCATCACATAATCAAAGCAAAAAGTATCGTTTGTGTAAGCATAAAAGTTACAAAAAACTTTCCCTAATCACAAGAAAGTCCATTGACGACATGTATGTCATAAGCATGCATTTATGAATAAGTATCAGCACATTATTATGCCACATTATCTTGAAAACGTGAGAGTATGCTGTCCGACTGGCGGCACCCAATCTGATGAAACACAGGAACATATGACACAAGTAAGGGCCCCAACACAAGGGAGGTACTAGGTAAAGCCACCACAAGAACACAACCAGTCTCGATTATCCGTCCAGTGACTCTATGGGTTGTGACATGCAAGATAGCTGCGAAATTTCTATAACTAGATCACTGCTAATCTACAAACACATTCTCTTAATCAGTTCCGGGTTGCTAACTTCAAATATGTCCAATGACAGGTACATAAAATTAAGTATAAGGAACAATTGTCTGAACTTCCCAAAATGATAGGTTCTTTAAACCACTCCAAATTGATTCTTGTAACCTTAAGAGGATGTTTTGTCGACTGTGTGACCAGATCAGTCACCGGAGATCTACGTTATGATAGTGTAGAATACCAAACATCAAAACCACAATAATGATAGCGATCACAAATGGTACCAAGTTTACTGTACTCTCCCCTTTAACCCTCGAAGGGTGCCGGTCATGCCTGCTCTCCAACATGTATTGAGAGAGTTCTGTTCCTTCAGTTCTTTTCTTTCGAACTTTGGAAATCTCCTTCACAATGCTTGATGTTTATTTGCAAAAGCTAACTCATGAGCTGTTTTGTTGTCTTCGTCTACCTTCTGAGTGTCTACCTTCTCCTGAGAAAGAGTTTTACTATTTTTAGATGTCCTTCCTCGCAGCAATGTGAAGAGGAGTTCTTCCCATCCCCATCATGACAAGTTCGGATCAGCCTTGTTTCTGAGAAGGATTGTACAGTTTCAATGTGGCTGCCCTGAGTTGCTAAGTGCAGCGCTAGTTTCAGATTTCTCGGTCATCAGGTTAACCTCGCTCTTGTTTTGCAAAAGTCTTCCTAATACATATTCATAACCCCACATGGCTGCGTGGTGAATCGGTGCCATGCCATGAATATCTTTAAGATCCACAGACACCTCGGACAAAAAACGCTTTCCGTCTTGTCTAGAAGTAGCTGAATTTCTTTCTATGCTGAGAAGGGATCCACAACAGAGTATCGTCCATTTGTAGCTGCAATATGGAGAAGCGCCATCCTGTCCATGTTTCCTTTCTGAATGTCTAAACCTTCTTTTAAGAGAAGTTTGATCACCCTGTCTGGCCCTTTATTGCTGCCAGATGCAAGGCCGTGTTTCCAAAGGCATCACAGTGATTAATGCATCTATGATCTGTTTTCAGTGACAATTCTAGAATAGACACAGACCCAACAAGTGCTGCTATCAGAAAGCTTGTCCGACCATACTTATCTTTGAGTAGTGTATTGGCTCGAGCTTTTATCAAAGTTTCTGCCACCTGTTCATGCTTACAATACAAAGCCATTGCCAACGCGGTCTCCTTTTCTTATTCAGAACATCAACATCAATTTCATCCTGATTCAAGAGGAGAGATAACAGTTCCAGGTTATCCGAGCTGGCTGCGTGAGTGAAGGGCTGTGTTGCCCGTTTACTGGTGGAGTTGACATCCACATACTTCAACAAAACCCGACATCCTTCTGCATGGTTCCACTTAGCACAGGTTCTAAATAATTCTCCCTCGTTGTATCTCTTTGCTGCAGCATGGAGCATTTTTCTCGATCTTCTCGATAAGCAGTCTCATGAGTCTTACATTACCATATCTGCTACACATCTGAAAGGCATTGCAATGTGGAAATACTTCCTGAAGCTACTTCCAACAATTTCAGTTCTAAGGAGGGTATGTTGCAAATAGGAATGAAGGACAGTATTTGTTTCTTTGAGTGTGCATCTCTCATTTTGAAATTCTCTCTTTGAAGCAGTGTTTGAATTGCGTCGCGATATGCGACTGGGTGTGTCAGTGACATGTGAGACATGACAAACTGAAGATGACCTTTCAACAGTTCTTCACACAGGCGTTGTGCAGAACCGTTGCTGACTTTTGGTGGACGATAATGGCATAATCAAACTCTGCAACTTCATTTGGCTCCAAGCGGACGTGCTCTAAATACTTGAGACTGCAATGAACTATAAATGTAGTTTCATCAAGTTCAGCCAAAACCTTCGCAACTACCTCTGAAGTCCATGCGTGTGAGAACACGAATCCATGAGCTGACTTCTTAAGGATGTAGCTGTCCATCTGTGTAAGAAGTGCCTCAGAGAGCTGCTTACTTCTCAAAGGAGATGCCCCGGACGCTTGTGCACAGTCTTCCTAGTTCCACATTTGAGAGTTCAGCTGGATGTGGGATGCAGTCCTGATGGATACAGATTTGTAAAGTAGACAGAATCCTTCATTGACCATCAAGTTCTTGAGGATTTGTGAAACCTACTTTTCCCTGTCCATGGCCTGAGTGTTAAAAACTTCATGTCTTAGTGTTATCATCATACACAACTTATTGTAGCAGGGGTGATGTTGTCTTTGAACAATCAGTGACATGATCATTTGATGTTTTATCAGCTGTCCTGTCAGTATCCAGTGTTATTTTCTCTTCTGCTTTATAAATCTTTTCAAAGTCAATTCTTTGATGTTCAGAAAAAAATGTATTTTGAAAGGAGTGATATATTTGAGTGCTGTTTGAAACACATTTTTCCTGAACAGGAATATTGTATATACCACTTGACATCTTGAAGCCGACGCTATTTTGTTCCTGACTTTACGTCTAGCAGGACAGGATGCCATTTTTTCGGTAGTGGTCAAACTGAAAGTTGGGATTGCCAAAAATGTTGCTGAAAAGAATGATATACCTGTCACTCTTTTGGATCCGAAAATAATCCTGTGGTGTTTCCACAACATAAACTTTCCATTTCTTTCTGTGCATTTCAGACAAAACCTGGAAAGCAAGAGTAGTTTTGCCATCACCGGGCTGACCAATGATCGCTGTACAAGAATGTTCCTTAAGGCATTTTGTCACATGAGGGCAACGGTGAAGATGCTGCATTCCTGAAATACATTGCTTGATGGTTTGCTCAGCAGTCTGAAATTGGAATATGCAGTCATAAATATTCATCATAGTGGTATTTTAACTAAATATTTTGTGCAAGATTGACGGTTTGGCATTTGAACACAAGAGCTGAAAAAACGTCTGAACGTTTTTAGAAATTCCTGTTAGATCAGATGAGCAATGAATACATGACATTTGTCTGGATAACAACTTCTCTTTTTTTGTTCTTCATAGGATGTTTCAGAGATAATTCTTTCTCCTTCATCAAGTGAATACTGAGTCAAAAGTGCACAGAGTCAATATATATAGATAGAACATGTTTACATAAGGCAAGGTGGAGAATTTACAAAGATGACAATATAATAACATTGCCACAAACATAATGTAAGGCAGCATTAGACAAAGCTTATTCGGAAATAGTCCTACCACGTAGACTGTCATCTCTGGACTTATCTTGCAGCTGTATTTCACCTGCTTCCCTTGCATCATCACTTGATTGTATTGCCTCCATGTCGTCATCATCAGATTCAGTCACCTCCGACCAGTACCCATCCTCATTTCTAGAATGGCTCATGTCATCAGCACTTTCATAAGTAGATGTTTCTCCAGAAAAACTGAGTTCTGAAAGTAAGTGAATCATAAAAGATCACAATACTTGTAAGTACAAATGCAGCATGGAAAATCAAAACATGAATGACATCAGCTGCATCGTTCAATTTCCTGTATCATAAGCTTGCGATGATACTAGGTGGGAAAAGGTATGTTGCAACATCACACACAGCGACAGACAGCAAACAGGAAGGAAAGGCTGAACCATTACTTTGTCATACAGTTTTTTCCATGTCAAGAATAAGAATCCTGATGTATAGATCCAAATGCTTTTGAAATGGACAAGGCTGTTTCACTGTTTCAAGTTGATATTTAGCTAATGTTATATATGAGTGGAAGGGAACTGGCTATTTGTCCATTATGGAATGATATCTTCCATATACCAGGCCCACATTTCTTTCGAAACAAAAGTTCTTACTCAAATTTCTAACTGAGTTTGACAGTTTGAAACAGCTAAATTATCACTTTTCTCGGTGAACTTTATTTTAAATCCTTTTATTTTATGAACCCATATGGTATTTATTCCACTGGTCCTAAATACTTTTGAGGAGAATATATAAAATTCTAACTTAGGAAAAAATAGACATAGTTTGTTTCGAAATCGGGACCAAGACTCTTAAGTCGGACATCTTTGCAAAATCCTCTTGTTCAGATTTTTTGTTCAAACCTGATGACTCGGTAAAGAAAATAGAAAAGTGGAACACATGGTGGCGTTTACTCTGATCAATGTCCTCTCACTGAATGTCTCACTGTGTTGTCTATGAGAAGTCCACATTTCACTTTTCTCAGTGAACTTTATTTTAAATCATTTTATTTTATGAACCCATATGGTATTTATTCCACTGGTCCCAAATACTTTGAGAATATGTACAATCATTCTTCCACATTTAGTTTCAGCAATACGGTCACTATTTGCAACATGGATTTGGTTGTACATTTTCCTGGACCCAACATTATATCTCTATTTGTCAGATTGTCTTGTAGCATGAGATTGCCCATGAATCACAAAGCCTTTCCTTACAATGTTTTGAGAGCCTTTTAGAGTATTATTAGTATATATATTTTTATTATCAATTTACAGTGGAGTCAAAATAATGAATTGGTTTGTTCTTACCACTGTTGTCGTCTCTCAATTCATCTGCACGCTCAAGGGAATGCGTCCTCTCGTGTGTGGCGTTTTCTTGAGCTGTCAGAATATCAAAAGCAAATTTGATATAATATCAGTGTGATATACATTTTAAACTCTCTGATTTCGTTCTTCCTGTTGTAAGAATATCTAATGTAGATTAGTTTACAACCAGTTAGTAATTCCATTACATAGTTACCCTCAGAATTGTGGAAAAGCCAAATGACAGTTTGTCCACTTCTTTCATGGTCTGGTTGAAGTTTCTTGATGTCATTCATTTTTCATATTGGCTGCGACGATGTGTTGTATGTTAGGATAGTTATCTCTAGAAACGTCTTCCAGTTCGTCAGAAGCAAGTATATGAGACACAATGTCTGCATGTTGTTCTCTGGAAAAAAAAGATATGTTATTTAGTCCAAATCCTCATTTATCATTGTAAATACATCACCTTCTTACAGGTACCCATTGGGCAGTGCAGAAAACACACATTAGCATTGGCCCGGTAAGGTATGGAACAGCTATGGTGGTTGTATATATTCTGAATTATGAGTCCGACCACTCACTGCAGCTTTATCTTGAGGTCCTCCTGGACAAGAAGGATGGTTGGTCCCCTCTTCTCTAGCCTCCTTGCAACTTCGATCATAAGTATCTCTGAACATCCATCTGCTTCTGTACTTGTGGCCTTGTCAATCACTACCATGTCCTTATCAATGTTTTCCACCAAATTGCAGAACTGTTGTTTGGACAGTAAGCGCAGTTCCGGTTTCATGCTGTGTCCTTCTGTGAGATCAGTAACTGCTACTGCAGCAAGAAAGGCACGTATTATGTTCATACATTTCACATTGTTCATGCTAAGTGCATGCAAGCTGCATAAAGCAGAGGTTTTGTCTTCAATCGACCTCAAGACATCAGCGAATAGGTTGTCTGATTCTAAATCACCAGGGTCCAGGAGACCATAGACTGCGCTGAAATGTTCATCTGTATACTTCCGGATTTGATTTATTGCTCTCCGGGCAAGACGGAGAACATATTTCCCGAGATCGTCTCTTTTCTCACACACAAAGCAGAGGATCATTGATGGACGATCTGGAAGAACATAGAATACTTCCGATATCACTCCATCTGGAATATCAACCTTCGGAAGATTCAACACCACTGCTAGTGATCTTGTCACAAAAGACAATCCTCCTTCGAAATGTTTTCCATGAATCTGAATTCTCTGGTATAGGATGTCTGACATGGTGCGTGCAGTCTTTGGTGGATATACCGACAGCTTACCTGAAGAAACAAAGCATTGCAAAAAAACCCATCCTTCACTGGTCGTCATGATTGTTCAATAGATGATAACTGATAGAGGAATGTTAACCTATATGATATTCTCGTGATTAATACGATAATCCGGTTATAGCTTCTGCCTTCATTACCTCACTATTATAAACAAAACGTTACTTCCACTTAAATGTAACTAATTTGTCCCACTTAAGATTTTGTCATCATAATGTATGCTGTGAATACGTCACCAGAAGTGAGGACATGCGTCTGGATTGCTTCAAATAGTTTCTCTTGCAGTCTGACCCTCGGAAGAAGTGGGGAGTTACTTGGCCATGAAACAACAACTTCTGTGTTTCGTGGTTCTGAAAGAATGAGTGTTTTTAGCACAAGTTTGGTGATATCACATCATGGCAAGTAATGTTAGGAAATAAAGATCTCAAATATCACCCGTCGGATTAACCGTTGGACGATGACAAACCAACAAACTTAATCTCTGTGACCAGACCTGAAACGTAAGACGTTTTTCGCGGGATAATGCAACATTTCCAATGAGCATTTCGTTTTGGGTAATATCTGAATATCTCTTTACTGATTTAAAAAATAAAAACAAGGGGTACAGTAGATAAGTGTTTACCTTTCATATAGGCAACACCGGCCATGGTACACACGCTTTCCTTCACCTGGATACCATACAATATTAATAAAAAGATTTAATTATTAGGTTTTACGAACATTTAGAAAACAGAATTCGAGGGATCATTCAAAGGGACACACGCAAAGTCTGGATCACATCTGTTTAAACAGTTTTGAAGTAAATGTAATAATGACCTCAGCTAGTCCCACTACAAAGGTTTCGGTACATCTACAACCACTAACCATCTTTACAGCTTGATTGTCAGTTGGACATATGCAATGTTTCAGCTGCCTACAGTCCGAAACTTTTGTTTATCCTGTGATGATTGAGATTATAAGCAACAAGTCATTTTCTCTATCATAATAGGGCGGAGTGAGTGAGTGAGTTAATATTTAACGTCACATCGGCAATAAATAGGGCGGAATACCAATTACTGCTATAATATATGACTTGTAACTTTCTCCTTGAAGATAACGTTGAAAATGACAGGACACACCCTCAAGGGCTATCGGTCCCTTCAGTCAGATTGTCCGGTATTAAAATGTGTCCACTTATCAAATCACTCCTTCTTGTCGTCTGTTATCACTCATTTGGACTGATGAGCAGGTTGGAAAGTCTTCACTTTTTCAAGCCACTCGGAGAAGTCTACTGCTTTCATTTGATTACTCCCCTCAACCATGGTATAGACGTCTGGCGTATCATAGAAGACACATCCAGGCGTGTACCCTACTGCCACTTCAAGGATGTACACTCGGCCTTTGTCCACTTCATGAAACTTAAATTTCACCAGCGAGTCTGCACTACGAGGTTGGGCTACATTCCCTTTTTGAACTGTTGTGTGTTGCCTGATCAACTCTGTCAAACCTTTTTTTACAGTCTCGTGTAAGCTCGGTTCAACACGAATCCCAGAAAGGATCTTGGACTTTGTCTTGTAATTATAACCAGTAATGTCTTCTAAACCTTCGCCTATTCCTAGGTAATAGGAACCACCGTCTTGGTTTTTTGTGAAACAGGAAATATATTCTCTCAGTCTGAGATCCTTCCAAATGTATTCTAGTACTTTTTGAACATTTGATTGTGTAATGATTCCATCAAATAATGTCTTGTCAAATGATTTAAATTCGATATCCCTGCCTTCCTGGATGGATTCTAGGCCTCTTATTCTTGGACGTTTTTCCTTTTGTTGTTTCTCGCTGAACAACAATTTTTGAATATTGAGGGTTGTTGGACGTGTTAAGTTTTCGTCGGAAGTCACCTTGGTTTTGAAATCTGCTGTGGTCAAAGAAGGGGATGACTTAACAATAAGCAGCAAATACTCTTGGTATCCTTCACTCGTCGTGTGTTCACTCAGCCAGATTTTGGTGTATGTGTCGACAAACAGAACTCCGTCTTCGATCAGTTTTGTTAACGTGTCATCGACATATTCGTTAAAGAGCCCGAGACAGCGATCATTGGGTGACAGACCTTGCAGATGAACGAACAAAGCCCCTCCTCCAGCGTTTCGCAAGGCTGAAACCTTTTTGGTCAGCTCTTCAATTTTATCCTCCCTGGCAGTCTTCCGGATTTTCTTATCTTCCTTTGTGAGTGGTTTGTTGACCAGGGTGGCTTTGATGTCGATTGTTAGGCGAAATGGCTCTTGTAAAGGGATGTCGTCATCATTAACAGCAGTCTCGCACAAATCACAGGCATCTGAAATAATTACATTAATTTTATTCACAAAACAGGAAATAATCTATCAGAAAGATGGCGGTAAAGAAAAAAATTGATATAACTTTGGATTCAGATATTTTGCCAGGGTATAAAAGTGATCACTCAACAATAACATTACCCTTTTCAAACTCTTTAAGCTAGGAACGAGTACATGGGTACTGGAAGTTTAATAATTCCTTGTTGTTAAATCCTGAATACGGAAACTTAGTCAGAACGATTTTAAATGACACTGTTCAGGAATACTCAACAGAAAAAATGGATAACTTTAAAAACACTGAAAATATTAAACTTACATTTTCCAAGTCTTTATTTCTAGAAACAGTATTAATGAAAATCCGAGGAAAGACCATATCTTTTTCATCCTACATAAAGAAAACAAACGTAAAACATACAGAAGAACTAGAATTAAAAATAAAACAGGTCGAACATACTATTCGAAAAAACTTCCAAAGCATTGATGAACTTTTGAATAAACTATCAAAATATAAGAAAGAAATGGAAGAAATGAAAAATGAGGAAATGAAAGGAATACAAATCCAAAACCGAATTCTGTGGTATGAAGAAAAAATCCCAAATGCTTGAAATTTTGAATCAGTTCATATCACAAAGAAATGTATTTTTCTGTAGGACGTCATCCACCAGTGGATATATAAATCGTTCAGGTTTCCAGGCATGGTTGTCAAGCTAAGGCAGATCCAATATCGTTGAAGAGTATAAGTAATACTTGAACAAATGACAAGCAATACTGTGTTTTATCATATCATAATCGATGTATTGATTTCGCTGTTTGGATCTGCCCATAATGCTTCTGAAGGTCAAAAGAAGGCAGTGTAACGAGAGCGATTACTTCACTACCTGCGAACAATACATCACATCTCATGAGGTACACTGTTATAGATCGACATACAATTCATGCTCAGAAGAATTTGCATCAAGGGTACAACATTCAAGGCCTCACTAAATATTTTGGAAATTCGCTAGCAGTCAGATGGAGCCAACTTACATTCTGAGGCTACAGTACTGAGTAACACAACCTATTCTAATGCAATTGTCTATGTCTACGTATGTTCCCAGTATTTTCGGATAAAAAATTGAATTGTATGATCGGTTCCAACAGAGCAGTAGGATACGTTCCCTTGGTATCACCATTATGTGATACATAACACATGCTGACAGAAACAGAGCCCTTGTGTGATGAGCCAAAGTATTAACACCGCTACTCAACAGAACGATGTATTTTTTAAAATCCAATACTTGTTGCCACAATCATTTAAGGTCAAACTTCAATGCGTAAAACATATCATTATGTATTTTAAACATGAAATGTGATCAGGTTTAGCTCCGAAATGTATTTTCTTAACTCAAGGAGACGACCAGTCGAGCAATGCTGTTGAGCGACAATCTGTTAAGTTAATAGTCATTGCTTCGAAAGCATATTTCTGTTTTGTTTACTGGGATGGGAACGCATATTCCCTACCTCAACATAATTCCACTAAAACTATTGTCTACTATAGTAGAGTGTTTAGTCAACCGGAGGCCCTAATTAATTAATTCTCAAATTACATAAAGTAAACGTCTCAATTTTCCACACCTTGTAGATTACGTAATGTCCACATAGACCAAACAACACTAAGCTGTGAAGCTGAATACGTATTTAAGTCTCTTGGATAAATACTCCATATGGGTACACTGACTGAGTTTGGCTTTACGTCGCTTTTAGCAATATTCCAGCAACATCACGGCGGGGGACACCAGAAATGGGCTTCACACATTGTAACCATGTGTGGATTCGAACCCGGGTTTTTGGCGTGACGAGCCAACGCTTTAACCACTAGACTATCCCACCGCCCCCCCATATGAGTCCGACGTGGAGCTATTGCTTAATTTCTTCGGATAATGTTTTAGAAATTGCGGATTGAAAGGAATTAACACTCACCTTGCACCCCTGCCATTCACGTTGAACGTTCACCTGACAAGTTGCAGTCCCACCAGTAATAACCAACACTACGTACTACGTATCTAAGGGTGTATACGTGGTGGGTAACTGTGTAAGATTGTTCCGTGATAACTCCCTGTGAGGCAGCCTTCTGTAATCACTTTGTCAGGCAACACAGGTCAGCTGCTTATATATCCATATACTATGACGGCTGGTTCAATTACATACACACGATGCCTCCTGAATGTGACTGTGCAATACTAACCTCTACACCCAGATAAGGATATAATCAGTAAAGTTTTTCAATTTTCAATCGGAGTGTTGCTTTATCTGGCAACGACGACATGCCACATACATTCATAGATAAAAGGCTTACTCGTTATATTAATAGCACGCGTACACTGTGTCACAGCGACCTCCAGTAAAAAAGCTCCAGTACTGGCGTGGTCTTAATATAGTACAGGAGCATGGCCAGGTAAACAACTTGTTGATTTTGATTTAAACATATTTTATTCACAAATGTGAAAGGGATTGGGGACAAGTAATCCAACTTAAAATACCCGCTTGTTAACACCTATTACATATGTCTGTTCTACGGGCATATCCAAATGTACAGGAGCATATCCAGGTAAAACAACTTGTTAACACCTATTACATACAATGTCTGTTCTATGGGTATATCTAAATGTACAGGAGCATAGCAAGGTAAAACAACTTGTTAACACATATTACATACAATGTCTGTTCTATGGGTATATCTAAATGTAGAGGAGCATGGCAAGGTAAACAACTTGTTAACACCTATTACATACAATGTCTGTTTTACGGGTATATCCAGATGTACAGAAGCATGGCAAGGTAAACAACTTGTTAACACCTATTACATACAATGTCTGTTCTACGGGTATATCCAAATGTAGAGGAGCATGGCAAGGTAAACAACTTGACACCTATTACAAACAATGTCTGTTCTATGGGTATATCCAAATGTACAGGAGCATGGCCAGGTAAAACAACTTGTTAACACCTATTACATACAATGTCTGAATCTACGGGTATATCCAATTGTAACAAATGAAATGAAATCCCTATTTCACAACGAACCGTAAACGTTTGTCGTTGCCTAAAACATTGAATGATGGAAAGTTGATGCAGTGATTGTTTGTTTGATTGTTTAACGCCGCACTCAGCAATATTCTAGTTATATGGTATGGCAGTGGTCTGTAAGCAATCGAATCAGGACCAGACAATCCAGTGATCAACATCCATCGATCTACGCAGTTAGGATACGATGATATGTGTCAACCATGTCAGAGCGCCTGACCACCCGATCCCGTTATATGGGACGAGTCTTTGCGCCATACATATCACATAAAAAGAAGTCCAGATGTTGTGTGAAGATCACTTTCACCCTGCATACTCAGCCTAGGCTTGACCCCTTTTATAGCACGGTGAATATCATCATCACTCTCTGTATTACTATAATCACTGTTTTTTTTTATTATGCTGCCCTTGAATTTGTATGGCAACTCCATTTTAGTGGCAGTGCATTTCCTTTGAAGTGATTTGTATATATTAGTAAACATAGTTATATTTCGAATACATCTGTTCACATTCCTTTGTTGTTTTGGTTTCACGCTGCGGACAAATTCCTGTTAGCAATAGTGAACTTGGTGTTAATCAACACTTTGTATGAGTGATGGCGAGGCTTAGAATAGAAATCTAAGCTTATAATTTGTGTAGATAATAAACTTAGGCTCTATCTGCTTACAAAAGGCAAATTCAAAAGACTCGATTCAATATGACCATTCGCATCGGTATGCTCCGATACAATTTCTCAAAACTCATGCAACCGGAGTGTTCAACTGATAAAAGTCATAGATAATGTTATGTATTCTGACAGACAATTGTCACACAATCGTTAACTTAGCGTGATAATACCTGGCAAAATTGCGGAAGCGTTCGAGTCAGTAGTTGACGTTGCTGGACACGGCTATCGAGTTAATCCCATAGATGGTAGTCATTAAAGTACAGTAATATATAAAAATACCTGCAACGTGGTCGTTGTCTCGTTGAGGAACGATAACAGGAAGTGGGTGAAACTGGAATACACTAAACGCCAAAAGAAACGTTACCCTCCTTCCTTAATGACGGAGGTACCTATCTTCAGCTGGCGTTGTGATGCGTGGACGTCCACTTCTTGGTCTGTCTACGGTGATCCCGTCTGTCTGAAGCCCTGAAGAAGTCTTATAACCGTGATACGGTGGCATCCGTGGGCGTTGGCAACAGCATTGTATGTCGATCCCATCTGCACCATCCTGATGGCTCTTTCTCTCCCTTCAGCTGTTAATCGTGGCATATTTCTGGTACTTGTGTATCAGATCATGTCTTCTATGCTCTCTTTATACCCTATAGAATAATTCTACATATGAAATGGATGTAAATACTGCTTGAATATTGCTGCGTATTGGCAATTGATATTGCTATGTGTAAACAGAAAATGGAAAATGTTACTTTGCAAGCAAACATGTTAACAAAGATAATACCATCAATATGCATATTTTAAGGAAATACATTTTTTATCAGAGCCACTAATGTTAGAAAACTTGAAATATCAATTTACATAATTTTAAAATATTTCCCCATGACAACACGTTGACTAGAAATACCTAAACAACATAGCTAACTATTTCACTAACATTCGAAAACAGCATTCGTAGTAGGGTATTAGGTGCATTCATACTAGGTGTACAAACCTTTGTGGTTTAGAAATTAGAAGCTAATTGAGGCTGTCAGATGCGCTTCTCTGGGAACTGACTCTGGTAGAACAGGACAAGCTAATTCTACCGAGGAACGAAAGCCGCACAGCCATCTCTAAGCGCATACAACTTTATAGACATTATTGCCCCAGATAGCCCAAGCTGCCTTTGATGCTCCAGAGGGTTAGTGGTCACATGGCCTATGAGGCTCTAGAGGGTTAGTGATCACATGACTTATCCTACCGGGTACCCATTCACTGCTGGGTGAATGGTTACAGTTCGGGAAAACCACATTATGAGGCTCTAGAGGATTAGTGGTCACATGGCATATGAGGCTCTAGAGGGTTAGTGGTCACATGACTTATCCTACCGGGTACCCATTCACTGCTTGGTGAATGGTTACAGTTCGGGAAAACCACATTTCAAAAACAGATAGCCAAATTTGATGTAGCTCTGCCGACAAAAGTTATGGTTGCGTGAGCGTAGAATGTGGCTTTCCCCGGCTGTGCTGTCAAAACATGCTTAGTGATTCAAACAGGTTACCGTATTTAACAAAACAAAACATGTTTCCTCATAATCGTATTCAGATCATAACAGGGTAATATCTTCATTAGAACAATATAATATACTAATAGGTATATTATGTATAACATCACTAATAATAATAAATGTTAATATAAAACAATAATAATATTGATAAGGGCCTGACGATGTACGCCTCTTCGTGGTGGGCGCCACACACACACACACACACACACACACCACGCTAGGAACTTACTGCGTTACAAACAATAGACACGCAGAATTCAATCTTATACTTCCGGTTACCGAGAGCCAAGGCAATTATCATCTTTCAACTCCGCAGCCTAGTCAGCCTCCCCCCGGTAGTCAAACCAACCTTACTGGAGAAATGGACTTGCCGCAGGGGAAGGCACAGAACCCGACCAAGAATATCTTGGTCAAACCATCTTAAAACCACACTACTTGAGTGTGCGAGAGCGACAGGATGGCCTGAAAATGCACGTATCAATGGCAAGCCGCTGAAGCTTCATTGGGACAATGCCATGCCCATGTATGCTTACCTGACGGAGCAAAAGCTCCGAGACCAATTGGGGCGGCTTAAAAATCTCGAGCCCCGTGAGCCAGTTGAACCCACAACTGGAGCCCGTCAGGAGCCTTTGCATCAATAGAGTGCTCAAGTGGAAGCAGACCCAAAACTTCGGATGGACGTCCGTGTCAACCTCTTTCCCCTTGCTGATGGAAACTCTTCCGACATACGGCCAATCGGCTCCGAAATTTCTGATCCAAACTCTTCTTCTTCCTCACAGATCTTTCCGAAAATCCTGTTTACATTTTGTTCAATTCTATTTATTAGGAAATTTGTGATTTACCTTTAGAGAAACGGAGGCCAATTAAACAACTAAACGTGTCTTTCCCCCCAAAAATGTAATTGACTGAGTGGGTGAGTGAGTGACTTAATGAAACTATTTCTCTAAATCTTTCTAGGGGCTGTTCGTTACATGAAGTAAATTGCTGTGTCTGTGCTGCTGCTCGAACTTTGTAGGAACTTCACACAGTTACTAAAGACAAACCATCTATTGATAACAACAAAAGATCAAAGAAAAACCGGTTTCTTGTAAAACTTACTGGAACTAGAAGAAATATTTTCTGGATAGAGTGGGTGAGTGAATGAGTGAGTGAGTTGGGTTTTACGCCGCTTTTACCAATATTCTATTTTCTGGTGGGGGGCACCAGAAATGGGCTTCATACATTATAACCATGTGGTGAATCGAACCCAGGTCTTCGGCGTGACGAGCGAACGCTTCAAACACTATAGGCTACAGCCCCTCCTAGATAGAGCTGTGTCTTAAAATAACATCGTCAGGGAACCGAATGTCTAAAAGATAAAAGTGAATTTGGAGAAAATTAAAATGACAATACAAGACAACGAGAGAAAAGGTATTCTCTAAATTGTCCATTCCCTAAAGGCAAAAGTAAAAGTTTGGACTGAACGAAAGAAAAAATGGTAAAAGAAGAAGACATTTATAATACAAAATAAACTCTTTCGAAATAATGAAATGCATTTTTTACAGGCAACTGGAAACAAACGGTGATGGTGGACATGACAAACGGCCTCCAATGGATGTCAATGAAAGGTTTTGGAAACAGTTGTGGTCTGTACCCGGCGCCTGTAACCTAGAGGCACCATGGGTCTGTGATTACGATCACGCTTGTGGATGTCTGTTACATCTCACCATATTGCCTGAAAAGAGTTATATTATCAAAAAGTCCAAATCTAATACAGCTCCAAGGCCTGATGGCATGCGAAACTGGTATTGGAAACTATTCCCTGTGTACAAACATCATTACTTTACTGTTTCAACTCTCTTGTGGACACAGGTGATGTTCCTCCATGATTCTGCAAAGGTCGCACAATACTCCTCCCCAAAAAGAAGACTTGACTGATCCCCCCAAACTTCCACCCTATCACATGTTTGAATACTCAGTATAAAATCTTCACATGTTTGACAAACCTCGTGTCATTGACAAACCTCGTGTCATATTACTGCTCTTCTACTGACATAATTTATAGAGAGCAGAAGGGAGAAAGGAAGGGATGTTGGGGATGCAAGGATCAACCTCTTGTACAGAAATTGATTTTGGAAGAGGGTAAAACATATAACCGCAACCTCTCCATGTGCTGGATTGACTACAAAAAAGCATGATACGACTTGTGGTGATATGAAGGACAACTATCACTGAATTATGTGGGTTTATTCCAGCTCACAATTGGCTTACATAACAAGCATGGCAAGACAGTGGCTATGTGCTCTCAACTCACCAGAACAAGGTCAGTTAGAGTTATCCCCCTTACACTACCTTGGGCTATAAATAACACTGGGGCCCTGTTGGGGATAGAAGCCCATTTAGGGTTGTACAGTTTATAGTAGAATATCTGATACCACACGACTCTGTCCCTCAGGAATGGATTCTGAAGTCTCTTCATTGTATTGACCTCCCTGAGCGACTACTTGATTTGCTCAAGTCTTTAATGAGTTGCTGGTCGACTCAACTTGAGATGTACTCGCAAGGGCAGGTGCAGACTTTGGAATCTATTCTAATCAGAATGGGAATATTTCCTTGGCTTTATGCTTGTCCTTAAACCCTTTGAGCTTTCTGCTCAACAGAGAGGAGGATTACTATCCTGGACCTCTTCAGCACAGATCCCCAACACCGCTTACTCACCTCCCTTACATGGATGACATTGAGCTCCTTGCCAAAGGAGATACCAATTTGAAAGAACAGGTTCTCCTTGTCGAGTCCTTTTCTAACGATATTGGCATGGCATTTGGACTCGACAAATGTAGTCCTCTTCATCTGGATCATGGCAAGGTAACTAATGATGGATCGGTCAAGTTACAAGGGGGAGGAGTTATTGAGAATCTTGGGAAGATCAGGCTGACATCTATCTTGGAATGCAAGTTCGAGAAAAGCTCCAGAATGCCCAGATTCAAGAAAAACTTCGGACTGAGTACAATACTTTTGCTGTGACAGTCCTTTCCTATTCCATTTGAAGTATTTGATTAGGCAAAACAAGTCTTGACCAGAAGGATTATGTCTGATAAAAGCCGACCACCCACGTTCCTCTCTTAACCTTTTTTATATGCCAATCAGTTTGGTAGGTAAGGGTTTGATTGATTTTGATTTAAACATATTTTATTCAGTGAAGAAAGGGATGAGGAACAAGTTACCCAACTTAGGTAACCATCTCCCGAGTATTTACAACATGATAAATATACAACAACATACATGTAATATGGAAAGAAATATAGTACAGAAATGGTAGAAACCTATGTACGGAGAGTTATTAAGACATATGAAAATATTTACAGCATTCAAGAAAAACGCTTGCTATTTGATATGTAATGCTGAACTGCTTTAAATATTGCATGATTTTGAGTATATGCAAAGTTCTTGCTGCCATTTAATAATAAATCTAAATTTAAAGCAGCAGCATGTACTTGTAATGTTAAAAGGTTAAACATTAATGTGGAGGCTCTTCATGGTAGAATTTTATTGGAAACTTTTGTGCATATTTATTTATCGGATGATTCTCTGATGCATGTCAAGACTCTCTCTGAGGTCTATCCATGGTACGACCCTGAACATGTCACCAGGGCGTCATGGAAAATGATGTTCTTGAACTTTGGAATAGGCCCATATACAGCCTCAGAAGAATTCCTGCCAAGAAACCTGATCTTGTCCTTTTTGATAAAGCTATTGAATTTATTTGTATCATTGATTATTCTGTCCGTTTTGAGAGCAACGTGATTGGCAAGATTCAGGAAAAGCATGCTATGTATCCGGGTCTCGCTTGCATCCCAAGTACACTGTCGTCAGACTCCCCATTGTTCTCGGTGCCCTTGGTTTGGTACCTCCTGATCTCTTAGCGCAGATCAGAAGAGTCTGCAGGGAGCACAGCCCTTCTGACACTCTGGGTAATGCAGAAGGCTGCAGTGTTGAAGAGTCTGCATATTCTCCGGAAAGTTCATGGTGGGTTCGACTAGGCAGCATTTCCTGGGAGACGTCCCATGGGCTGCGTGTAGAGGGGTCAAGGGCCCTGAGCTGATGATGAGCCTTACCAGCTGTGCCAGGATCACCCGAACCCTCTCTGCTGCAGTTTCCATCTTAATCTGTATAAAACATAATGATAATAGTTTAGTTTGTTGTCATGTGTACAAACATACATATTCATTTTTAAAACACAACGCCATCACTGGCTGAAAAGACACCTGGCGTAAGATTACAAAACAACATTAACAACCATTCTTTTTCTTACGCCCCTTTACCCGTGAAGGTCCGGATTAGAATATTGATCATCTTAAGTAACACATGCTTGTCGTAAGAGGCGACTAACGGCATCGGGTGGTCAGACTCGCTGACTTGGTTGACACATGTCATCGGTTCCCAATTGCGCAGATCGATGCTCATGCTGTTGATCACTGGATTGTCTGGTCCAGACTCGATTATTTACAGACCGTCGCCATATAGCTGGAAAATTGCTGAGTGCGGCGTAAAACGAAACTCATCTGCCCCTTACTGGAGATGAAGGAGGTCGCCCACATGATCCGCATATTCCATCTCACTCAGGTGTTAGTTCAGGAGCTTGGTCTTGAGGGATGCAATACAAGCATCAATGATTCTGCATTTCTTTCTTCGTGAGGATGCTGTCCTCTGTGAGAGACTGTTCACTATCTCGTAAATGTTTGGGTGGCTCTTCTGGGCAAGTCTCTTTACCTTATTGTGCCATCCTTTTAGGTGACTGTTGGTACGGTGGCCCTGGTTTTCGAAGTGATTCCAAATCTCTGAGGTGAAGGTCTTGAACCCAGTTGGTTGTCACATGGGGCCGGCAGGAGAGTCAGCAATGGCATTAAGGTTATACATCATCCACCTTATCACGAGGTACTAGAGGGAGGGCAGCAGCTCTGCTCACTAGCTTCCTCACTCCGTCATTTTCCTTATAGTCAATCACCAGACTTTCCTTCCTCCATATACACTGGGTGAAATGGGAAAACTCCACACACCCTCTAACAGAGGAAATACATCGGTCACGGCCTGGTGAACTTCCCGTTCAATGTCCAGCTGGATTGTAAGTGGAGCAAACTGTAAGACTTGCCTACGAGCAAAGTCACACCAGTACTGAAACATGCTAACATAACAGTCCTTTGTTCTATTGGATAGCAAGCAATAAACTAATGGAAAAAATATGAACAGACACCATGTATACAATAAATCTGATCAAACTATTTTGGAAAGGCATAAAATGTACTATCACAAAACACAATATCTGCAGTGTTCAATGTTCTTGTCAGTAGTGAAAATTAAATCAACACGTCGTTGTATTTTTCCCCAATAACAAAATTTCTGATTTTTCGATGTTGATTTTTGCACCCGTTGCCTCACGAAATGTTTGAAGGACAGTGCTAACATCTAAGACAGTGATTGTAGTGTCATCAGCATGTTGCTATATTTAAGAGTTAATATCATTGCTGATGCTAATTCCATGAATATCAGGATTATTTTTGATTATTAAATTCAGTGGCTCTGATACCAAAACATATAGCATAGAGCTCATTGGATTCCCTTCCCGAACTCCACGGGTTAGTGTGAAATACGGTGGCCATTGCACTTAACAGAACTCTTTATATCACTATATAAAATCTTAATCCATGAAATGAAAAGATCTCCAAAGTGTATTTCCTAAGAATTTGTGTGAAAACCTGTCAAAAGTTTTTTCTTGATCTATTTTAATGAGATAGGAGTCATCATTACGATTATTGATAACATCAATATTTTCAATAACATCTGGAACAGAGGGAAGGTTGTTGGCTATGTCACCACTTCCTCATTCGTCACCACTCGCCTATCGATACTTGTTATGTGCGAAAATAAGACAAACCAATCAGAACGCCCGTAAATGACTGCTTTGGTAAAAATAATCCTGAGTACTTAAATCGTTTATGGCATTATGTCATTGTTTAAATAATCATGAAAACTATATATAGTCATACTGAAAGTACAAAGAACTTAGCTAACAGGATTTTGCTGCCTATTTATAAAAATGATGCGATCGATGGTGAGAGCTTCCAATGCTGACGTGCGTTTGTTGACATAACGGCTCTCATGTGTCCAACTGAGGGTATTTCTGACGATCTTGCGGGCTTGCTATGGAGATTGTAATGCGCTTTCAACAATATATCTATATGTAACTATTCAACTTTAATCTCTAACACTGGGCATATATTTCACATCTCTAGAAATATTTTAGTCTGACTGTTTTTTTGGTCATTCATATATTTTGTAGCGAATTCATTTAAAATTCCACTTAGGGTATGACAGCAAGGTTACACGAATGTTCATGTTGGGAAATATTTTATTTTTGAGTTTCTGCTTTGGGATTTAATGTACCTTTTATAAATTGTATTTACATATTTAATAAAGCAAATCCCATTTGTGATTATCAAACCCTATTTAGAAATATAATTGGAAATATAAGGTGAACATAATTACGTCAGAATAAGTGTCACAAATATGTCTTTCTCCTTCTTTTAGTTGTATCAAAAAGGTTTAATTCTTTAAAACATAAACAGCAATACAATGTATGATTACTTCGGTTATATTAAGTACCATTGGAATCAAACAAGAATACAGTTATCGTTCCTGTCTGGTCCAGACTAAATTATTTACAGACGGCCGCCACATGGCTGGAATATTGCTGAGTGCGGCGTAAAACTAAACTCACTCACTCTGCTTTAAGTAAAGGTCACTGTTTCGCCCCCTCTATTAATGCAGTAATTCTTAGGTAGAAAGTGCAATCTCCCATATCCCGGGACTTCTTTCTATTGAAGAAAAGTCCAATCCCAGTGCAACTATGCTGTGATCACTCACAGAGTAGTATCTAATGTAACTGTTTATAACGCTTGTAATAAGATCTCTTGAAACAATTATGAGATCAATTCTAGATTGTTTAAAACTCCTAAGACAGATTGCGTTCTAGTAAACGCTTTTTTGTCATAGTTTTTATACCTCCATATATCAACAAGGTTGTTATTGGAGAGAAAATTGTTCAAAAGTTGCTACTTTGAATGTCAAACGATGTGCTATTTGTGTCCTTGTCAAGTAAAGGATTGATTATCTCATTAAAATCTCCAGCACAAATTAAATGTTCTTTTTCAATCAATTTTCTCAAATTGTTGAAAAAATGTATTCTCTCTTTGGTTTCATTTGTGGCATACATATTTAATAAACTCACTGTTCTATCTTTAATAGATACAGATGCCTCTATTATTCTTCCATCTTCATCTTTTTAAGCATCGTAACGTTTTGCTCAAAACCAGTTGAGACTAATGTAGCTACACCTCTTCTGTCATTTTCTGCATTGGAACATAAAGTAGTTCCTAAATGTTTATATCAACGTTTTTCGATATATTCATCCGGCCAAAAGTTTCCTGCGAAAAAGCAATATCAACGTCGTGAGAGTTCAGAATTAGTGCAAATACATTTTGTATTTTAGCTGGACCACGGAGTACACATTCCATGACCACATTGTGACCATTACAATTAAGAGTAACAGGTGGTTAATAAACAACATTATGGGGTTTCCATAACACTTTTCGACACACCTGATATTTCTCTTCTATCGTTGACCTTTTCTGCTTTCTTTTTCTTTTGTGTGTCTTTTTTGTTTTCTCTCACTTTTTTTCTTCAGATCATTGTGCTGTATTACTGTGTCGTTAATTTTGGCTGTAGTTTTGTGCCTTCTTGCACGTTTACGGGAAGTAATTGTCCACTTCGCAGATGTTACACATGTTGTATGTGGAATGTCTTTATCAACTTCTATCATGTGAAGTCTATCTTAAGGCCAAGAGTTTTTGGCAGTACTGCCATTGTCCTTCTCCTTGTCACAACTAGAAATTTTGTCAGAATACGGAATTGCACATGTACATGCTTCCTCAGCCTTTCTGTCTCCTTCTGTCTGTTCCTCTTTATTTTCCACCTTCTAGTCCATCTGTATGGTTCTCATTTGACTCAGTATCATCTTCCAGAGAACCTTCATCCCAATATCTCTTTGAGGCGAGCTCTCTGTCTAACGCAGCTTCAGAAACGCTGAACTGATTCTTATCTTCCACATCGGAGAACCACTTGCAGATACCAATAGGACGAAAACTGCGTTTCTGTTTTCTTTCCGCATTGCCCTTTCTGGCTATATGACGTCATCCGTTGCATTTAAAGCATTTGGTGTTTGGGCAATCTTTCACCACGTGGCTCCCAGAATGGCACCTGAAACATTAACGCTCTTGGTTGTTATGTATCACCCTAAAGTATCTGTAGCCATTTAGGGTGTTAAATGTGGTGATGAGGTGCGCTCCGGGGGAAATACAATCTTGTTCCATAAAAAAATGTTTGTGCCTTTAAGGGTTCTGTGTTTGATGTCAGTTTTCATAGTGATTTCTCTTTTGATGAGTATCTTTTCGATTTCTACATCATCAATGTAAGGCGGGAGGTGTAAAAAATGACACCACCACAATGCTGTCACTGTGAAGCAGTCTAAATGAGATGTGTTGTTCTCCTATGACCAACTCATCGATTTCTGCAAGAATTCTTACCTCGGCAGTATCTGGGTCTGTTACATCATAGCAATGGGTCCCTTTCAAAACACTTGAACACAACATACCTATTGCATCAAATTTATCACTCTCTCGTCAACACGTCCAGACACCACCGTATCAAGGGAGGTAACCCAACGCCTTAACCACTCGGCCACCGGAATCCAAATTGTCGCACATATAACAGGGCCTCGGACCGGCTTCCGCTGTCAACGAGGTCGGACGTGTTGACAGCTGCTCTCGCTGTTTGGGCATATATGGCTACCTACTGTTTCATCTTTCAAAATGAAATATACCAATAATATTATCAAGGTAAGTTAAGTACACAGTGCGTTAAAAATATTGGCTTATTTTGTCATTTTTTCTGTATTGTCTGGCGAAGTGGTGTTGCACGGACTTCTCGCCCCACGTGGCATGTGCTAGTTTTCGCTGGTTGTGTTTTGGCTAATACTTCGTTGGTCGTTAATATGCATGGATAGTGATATTGACAGGGATGATGATTTCATAATTACATTTGAGGAAACATCTACCGATGCAGAATTTACCGAAAGATATAATGCAGAATTTACCGAAAGATATAACACAATGGTGTAAAAAAAACTTAAACACCATGACATGTCTCAGTATGACTGTCTTCTTGACATCCCAGCCAAGCCTGTTGTATTTTCTCCAGTTGATCCTAGACTTACTCTTAAAGAATTGGGTCAGTATTTTGTAAGTATGATTTTAGATTCTGCAAGCTGTATGAAGAAACGTGTATCGATCGCACCGCCGCGAAACAGCCCACCCTTAAATGCTGAGTGTAAGGCTGCACGACGGGTTGCACGAAAATCTCTAAAGACATTTAGACGTAAACGTAACGATATCAATAGAAAACTTTATTGTAAAGAACGAAATATATACAGAGACTGCTGTAGAAGATTTAAATCGGACCTGAGTAAACGAAATGTCGATAACTTAACAAAGGCAACAAAAAGCCCTACCTCATTTTGGAAACAAATCAGATATTTATAAAGTCGACCAACACGAAAAAATGTAATTACGAAAGCGGAATGGTTAAATCATTTTAAAATGGTATTTCATAATGATTTTGTTTTTAATGATTCTCTTGATGATTGTCCTTTGCAGGATGATGCAACACCAGATATTTTCACTGCAGATATGTCAGACGTCGAATCACTTGTATTAGACTCACCCATAACAGATAATGAAATATCAGAAGCGTTATTGCATTTGAAAAATGGAAAATCAGCTGGTCTTGACCTCGTTGTGGTGGAAATGCTTAAAAGTTCAGAGTTTCTTATCATGCCCTTTTTAAATAAGTGTTTTAATAAATTGTTTGAAAATGGTATTTTCCCGCGTTGTTGGGCGTGATCAATTATTGTTCCCTTACATAAGAAAGGTGATGTCACCAATCCAGATAATTATAGAGGAATTTCCCTTATGAGTATTTTAGGTAAAGTCTTTTCATCTGTTCTAAATAACAGACTCACCAAATGGGCAAGTATGACACTAAATGGGCAAGTATGACAGATAAAATTCCCGAATCACAAGCAGGCTTTAGAAAGAAATATTCAACTTCTGATCATATCTTTACACTATTTGCACGAGCCCAGAAATGCCTATCCCGTCGTAAGCGTAAATTATATGTAGCTTTCGTTGATTTCCGTAAAGCATTTGATTCTGTCAATCGTTCTAAATTGTGGTATTCTTTAAGTAATGCTGGCCTGAAAGGTAGAATGTATTCGATTTTAAAAGCAATGTATACTAATGTGAAAGCTTGGCTACGTTGTGGTGATGATAAGACTAATTGTTTCGACTGCCCCGTTGGCTTAAGACAAGAATGTGTCCAATTCTATCTTCCCTGTTTATCAACGAATTGTACTACGATATTATCGCAAATGGTAAGCATGGCATCCAAATGTTTCCAGATCTCTTAGAACGTTTTATTTTTTTATTTGCTGATGACGTAATTCTTTTATCAGAATCTGTAGTTGGATTACAAACCCAGTTAAATATTTTGGAACGGTATACTAAAACATGGGATTTATCCGTTAATCTAGATAAAACTAATATTGTGATATATTTAGAAAAGGTGGCCGTGGACCTTTAATGACCAACCTGTAATTGTCTCTGATCATTACACTTAATTTGGTATAAAGTTTATATCTGCTATGAACTGGAAAACATCTATTACTGAATAATCATTGAAAGCTAAGAAAGCATTGATAAGTCTTTTATCTGCCTTGTGTAAAATTGGTGTGTTGACGCCCAGTATTTACTTTAAACTATTTGATTGTCAAATTCAGCCTATACGTTTGTATGGATCCGATATTTGGGGATTCCAGAGATATGAATGCATAGAAAAAAATACATCTGATAGCCTGTAAGAAATTTTTAAATGTAGGACCCTCTACACCGAATTGTATGGTGTACGGTGAATGTGGGAGGTATCCCCTGTATATAAATATATATTGTGTATGCAAGAACATAGATTACCCAAAAAGGCTTATAAAATGCTTGTTCATTTGGACAACATTGTTAAAGTGATGTGGGCATCTTATGTAAGAAATCTTCCGTTTGCACATGGTTATGGTTTTGTATGGTTAAGTCAGTCAGTTGGTGATGCAAGTTTGTTTTTAACTCAGTTTCGAGAAAGAAGTCTTAATATGTTTAATCAAGAATTGTATTCAGTTATAGATAATAGTTCACGGTACGACTCTTATAGAATATACAAATCACTACTTCAACCGGAGAAATATCCGTCGTTTTTAACATCAAACAAATTAAGATATCCATTTACACGTTTTAGGTTAGGTTTGATCAACATAATGGTACACGAAGGAAGACGTTTTTTATATTGAATGATGCAAGAGAATGTGCCCACTGTGTTCTAATATAGATGTGGAAAATGAAATCCATTTTTTACTTGTATGTCCTTTGTATAAAGATTTGCGTACGAAATATATTGCTGAATATTATCTATGTAAGCCACCTACATTAGCATTTAAACCACTTCTTTCATCAACTGACCAGCATGTAATAATAAAGCTGTCGTACTATATCAATTATGCTCTTATTAAACGTAACAATCTGATAAAAAGTTTTGTAGATCCATCGTATTTCACTACTTGTACATAATTTACTGCCTGTATCATGATTTGCTGTTTGGATCACTAATTACTACTTATTGCACCATATGTATAATGTATATGGGCCGGAGGCCTTTTGTACAATAAACATCTTTGACTTTGACTTGGGTCCACTCTCTTTGGCTCGTGACATTCAGAATAATTTAGGAGATGCTGTGTTTGTGAAAACATTAGAAAAAGGTGACTTTAGTGATCCACTGCACATCAACTGATCAGTTGAAGGGTGCCTTGGTCTTAACATCCATTTGTGACATTCGTAGTGTCCCGAAAAGTTTAATCCAAAGCAAGGGAGTCATTTATAACGTTGACTTTGATATGAGCACTGTGGAAATAATTGAGCAACTTAAGAATCTAAAGGTCATAGAAGCTAAGCGTGTACTGCCTGGGAAGGAAAAGGAAACTACCATTTCTGTTTGCTTACATTTGCAACCCCTCATCTTCCTGAACGGGTCAAAATGTAGTTTCAGTCTTTCCGGGTACGTCTTTTTGTTCCCCCAGCTGTGAGATGCTACAATTGTCAACAATTTGGCCATGTTTCACCTCAATGTGAAAATAACCCTGTGTGCACCAGATGTAGTTGGGATCATAAGGTGGACGATGGTAAGGCTGAGGGTGTTTCAAAATGTCGTAATTGCGGAGGGGATCTCAGGGCTGTCTATAAGGGCTGTCAGAAATATAAGGAAGCCGTACACAGAATTGGTACAGAATGTGGATTCAGCCTCTTGTTTTTGCAAGTGGTCTGCTCATAGTTCAAATGTGGGTAAGGCTCTATCAACGATATCAGCATCTACTGAGACTACTCATGTGGCTCCAACTGCTATTCTTGGTAGTTCCCTTAAAAGTTCCGGACTTTTTTGTTCGATGACATTGCCAGTTGTTTCAGTACAACTAACACATAGGAGCAAATAGAACGGATGGTGTCTGCTGCAAGAAACCATTTGTTTCTTGATGTGTCAAGATATATCTTGCATAATTTACACGTTGACAATGAATAATGGATAGAGCTCTCGTTTTCCTCACTACCTTGCATTGGGTGAGTGAGTGAGTTTAGTTTTACGCCGCACTCAGCAATATCCCAACTATATGGCGGCGGTCTGTAAATAATTGAGTCTGGACCAGACAATCAAGTGATCAACAGCATGAGCATCGATCTGCGCAATTGGGAACCGATGACATGTGTCAACCAAGTCAGCGAAACTGACCACCCGATCCCGTTAGTCGCCTCTTACGACTAGTAGCCTTTTATGGCAAGCACATGGGTTGCTGAAGACCTATTCTATCCCGGATCATCACGGGTCTATCTTGCATTGGCATGCTCAAAGTCTTGTTGCACATGGAGACACTCTTAACACTTTTTATCAAACATTTCACAAATGCCAGATATTATTTGCGTACAGGAAGCATTTCTGTGGCCTGAAATTAATTTAAAAATCAATGGTTATACCAGTTTGCGAAAGGATAGAATAACAAGTAATCCTAATGTAAACCATCCCCGCAGAGGAGGGGATGCTAGTGCAGTAGAAATATATTATGGTCACAAAAGAAAAATCATAGTAATTAATCTATACAAACACTGAAAAACCTAGTGTGAATGATTATTTGAAAATTGTTGAATCATCAAATGGTCCACATTTAATTTGTGGTGATTTCAACAGCCACAATGAATTGTGGGTCAGTGATAAATCAGATTATAACGGATCAGTTGTTGAAGCATTTTTGGATGATGCTGATCTGGTTATCCTTAATAACGGTAAAAATACTAGAATGGATCCTGGAAGAGGGACATTTTCTCCTTTAGATCTATCTATGGTTTCCTCTTCATTGGCAAACAAGTGCAACTGGGATGTTTTCCAAGATGATGCACTTGGTAGCGATCATTTCCCAGTGTTTATAGAAATTCAGGTGAGTCCAATGCGGTAATTAAAGAATTAATTACCCAGATGGAAGTTTAAAAAGGCCAACTGGGTTGAGTTTTCCTCACTGTGTGATAAGCATATCACTCTTGATTTGATCAATGATGATATAGATATTTCCAATGATAATATCACTAAACAGATTGTTGCAATTGCACAGGCATCTATTGGAATGTCTACTGCAAATGAACGTCCAGCTTTAGCCCCCAAATCCTGGTGGAATCAAGAATGTGAAAAGGCCACCAGAGCTAGAAAAAAGGCTTACAATAAAGTATGTCATACATCACTTCCTTGCGATTTGGCTGATTTTCAAAGAAGAGTGCACAGTTCCAACGTATTGTTAGGAGTACCAAACGCTCAAGTTGGAGATCGTTCATCTCTACACTGAATAGGTTTATTCCATTAAAATCGATTTGGTCTAGGATAAAAATGATGAGTGGCGCAAGTAACAGGTCTCCTGTTCCTGCTATGGGCATATCTGGTAACATAGTGACGAATAGTGAAAGAGCGCACAGGCTGATAGAACAGTTTAAGAGTGCAAGTAGTTCTGAAAACTTCCTTCAAGGCTTTCAAGGTGTGAACGAAACCTACGAAGCTGAGTTTATGCCAGATATATCTCTGGCTACGGCTGATGTTTCTTAAGATTTAAATACATCAATTACACATGATGAGTTCAAAGGGGCAATCTCTAAAGCCTGCAACTCTGCAGGAGCAACTAATTTGTGCTATGAGTTGTTTAAGCATATGCCTGATTCTGCTCTTGAAATTGTTCGCGAGCTTTTGAATTAGTTCTGGCATGCTGGATCTGTTCCCAAGGCTTGGAGACATGCCATTATCGGGTCTAGGACAATTGCCACCAGACAACTGCCACCTAGGACAATTACCTTCCGGACAATTGCCACCTAGGACAGTTACCACCCAGGATAATTGCTACCCGGACAATTGCAATCCAAAACATGTATTGATAATTTCCTTTTCTTTACCAACTTTTATTGAGTTTGACATGGTAATTCATAACAACATAATCTTCCATATAACCAACGTGACAAATGTTGCACATCAGCCTAGAATGTTTAAGACCACCAGACATTATTACAATAGAATTACTGTTTTTCTAGCAAAGTCTGTATGCTAACCTTCTAAAAACATACATATGTAAGAACAAATTGATTTTTCTAAACACTTGATTTTCTAAACACAAAAAGACCAGATCTAATAAGTAACATATACAGAAGAATACTATACTACCAAAATAAAAATAATCAAATACATGGGTTGGGTGTAAAAACCAAAAAACCCAATAACAATAACCATTTATTACACTACATCTATATTAAATTCCAAATCTCTATTACTCTTTACCTATTTCATATTTTTTACCTTTTTAATTCGGCCTCCCATTCAAATTCCCCTTAATATGCAGTTTGTTTTCCTTTCTGTTTTTGTTTTTCTTGGTATTAACACCACTCTTTCAAAATTTCTAATATACCTCAAAACATTAACTTTTCATCATCTAAAGTTGTGTTTATTGACAACCTCCATCCATTTTCTCAAATAAAATTACATAAAATTTTGGGTGCCAAATGTCCTCTCAATTATAGTGAAAATAACTGGGTTGCAATTGTCCTAGGTGGCAATTGTCCTGCTCCCACCCTGAATCATGGCACACGTCTGTCAACATTTCAATTACTGTTGTTTGCAAGGAACATAACCCTTTGCAATAGAAGGACAGATGTAAAATGTCTGCTGTTTTACTTAGACACACTGAGCAAACATCTGTGTTTGACCGTCCAATTTTAGAGAGTTTTTCATATGTAAAGACAATATTATGAGCAATTTTGAAATCTAACTCTACAGAATCTGATGATTTATCTGCTTGCCATACATTTAGCCAAATATCTTTCCAATTAAAATCGAAGGCAGTGTTATCCCACCAGCCGATAACTACTGGTTCCTTGAAATATTTTTTCCTGAAAATTTCATAACAATATTTAGCCGTAAATACGTCAGCATATCCCCTGTTCAGTAATTGTGCAGATTATGTCCCATGAAGGAAGTTTTTAGCCAACAACAGATAAAATGATCCTTTTCCACTCTGACGGAAGCGCATATAAAGTGATCCTATAACATTGTTGTATTGAACTTGTGTCTATCTACGGTAAGGTGTCATGGACTATTTTCACAATACTTTGTTCAGACATGAATTTGGGAATGACTTCAATACAAATATGTTTAATACAAATAATCCCACTCGAAATGAACGATTGAAACATGAGAGTTTTTCCATTAATTGAATCAGTGGATTTTTAAACAGTGGTTGAATCATAATGTCCATTATATTCCGAAGTAATGGTATTTTTCCTTCATTAATTTCGTTCCATGCAGCGAAAAGCTCACCATAAAAAGGGCTTATATTCTGTAAATAAGATCTATTATGTTCCTGAGAAAAAGCATAAATTCCCAAGTTCATTGTCAGAAGGTGAGACATAAAATATTCCATGTTTTGTTTCCAAATACAGTTGAGCTGGCTATTGACGAAAGCACTCAGCAATTTTAGCCTCAATGCATATTTTTTTAAAAGTAAGCCTGGTAAATTTCAACATCCATCTACACAAACACCAATGCAAGTATCAAATGCTATTTTGGCAGTCTCATTGTGCCACAAAAAATCCTAAACATCTGAGCAAATTTGTTTTCAACCCACTGTGGAACAGGTATTACAGTAAACATATATCACAACCGAGAGCTCATAAGTACACTTACTACCGTGGCTCTGCCTTGTAAAGTAACTTGTCTACGAAGCCAAGAATTTAATAGTGTTTGTATTTTTTTGTATTTTCTTTTCCCAGTTTAATGTTTCACACATTGGTTTATCCGTGACAAAGTAAATGCCAAGTATTTTTGTGCAATCTCTCTTAACTTTAACCGGGATTTGGATTAAAAAAAGCATAAAACCTATCTTTGTCAAAATTTCAGATTTTTCAATGTTGATTTTGGCACCCGTTGCCTGACAATATAGGTTGACTGTGCAAAATGATTCCATAGCAGAGCTCACATCTGAGACAGTGATTGTGGTGTCATCAGCATGTTGATATATGAAAGACGGAATGTTATTGATTTTGATACCTTTAATGAGAGGGTTGTCTTTTATCAACAAATTTAATCGTTCTGATATAAGAACAAATAGCATCCAGCTCATCGGATCTCCCTGCCTTACCCCACATGATAATTTGAAATGTCCATTACACTTGACAGACCTTTAATATCTGTATATATTTTTTTATGATTCCCAAAATTGAATTTCTGTAAAACATCTAACATGTAACTGTCTGAAACTCTGTCAAAAGCTTTCTCTTGATTTATTTTTATCAAAAACGCATCCTCATCTTCATGATCAACAATATCAACTATATCTCTCAAGGAATGTAAATTGTGCGCAATGTCTCTCCCAGGTACACATGTTTGTTCAGGGGAGATAATATCTGACAATACGGACTTAAGTCTGAATGACAATGTGCGTGATATTAATTTACAATCAACATTGATTAGTGAAATAGGTCTGTAACATTTTATATCCTTTTCATCACCTTTCTTTTTATAGAACAACTAATAACGCTAGATTTCATAGAACGAGATAATTCCTTCTCTTCAAAAATACTCTTGGCACCCGTGAAGAGCCACCTCCTCGTGGTGGGTGCTGGGTAACGCTAAGTGCTCTTCAATCCCCCGTTGTGGACCCGGGGGTATATTTGGTCCACCAACCCGTTTGCCGTGGGTTGCGCCCCTGTGTCGGTGGAGGACGGGATTCTGGTGGTTGAAGGCACTGCTTCCAGGAACAGCGTTCCTTTGTCCAACACACCACTTCGCCCCTTACTTCACCTAGACGGGTGGTAGAACTGGCCCGGTTCTATCAATCGGCTGGTCACGCCAAGCCCTGTGCTACAACTATATAATGTTGCACAAATTTTGATATTTTTAAGTCTTGGCAAATTTTTGAACTAAGAATTTCAAGTACACAAGTTCATGTATGTGTTTTGCCTAGAGTCGTATGCCCAGAAGGCGGTGGCTCATGGGCCAATCTGGTGGAATCATTAATCTTTTAATGTTTCTGCTGGTGTATATCATTCGGGTATCCTTGGTGCTGCTAGTCGGAGATCCGCTTGATTTTAGCATTGTCCTTGCGATACTCCATGGTGGGTGGGGAGCGCGGATGACGAACCTTGAAAACTAAACCATGGTTTACGAAACCCCCTTGAAAAAAACCAAACGTCCACTGGACACTGATCCAGTTGATAATGATCAACGACTGTCCACATCCATTGAATACTGGCCACGATTTCTTGTAATTGAAACTGTTGACAAGACACCATTAAAGTTGAACCCTTTTGCCATATCTAAGGGTATTCAAGGCATTGCCGGTGAAGTTAAAAATATTAAACGTTTACGTTCCGGTGCTCTGCTGGTTGAGTGTAAAACGGCTTCCTTATGAGTACAGAATCGTTTGTCGGCGTTCCAGTCACAGTTCATAAAACTTTAAACACAAGGAAAGGAATCATCAGAGACCGTGATCGATTGTTTGCAGATATGTCAGAACTTGACATTGTCTCTGAGATGAAGATCAAGGCGTACTCTATGTAAAACGTTTCACATACCGGAAAAAATGATGCTGTTCTAAAAACCAATACCTACTTGTTTTCATTTTCTTCACCAAATGCTCCAAAATCTCTTAAAGCAGGTTATTGTAACATCAATGTAGAAACGTACATTCCGAACCGTCAAAGGTGTTTCAAATGCCGAAAGTTCGGTCATGGCGTCAATACTTGCACATTGTCTGTTGTATGTGCTCACTGTGGTGAGAAGCCACATACAACAGAAGATTGTGACAGTAATGTCAAAAAATGTACAAGCTGTGCAGGGGATCATTCCTCTTACTCTAAAAGCTGTCCTGTTTGGAAACGTCAAATGGACATAAATCAAATCAATTTCACCCAAAACATTAGTTTTAAAGATGCCAAAAAACTAGTTCAAAGCTCAGAGCATAAAGAGAGCTATGCTTCTATCACCAGAACACCGTCAGAAGCGACAACTACAGTGGATATTTTGTCAGACAAACCTAATCACATTGTAAATCACCGATTTTATGCATTTGTATTAAAGAATCTGTCTATGTAACTGTCAACAAAATAAACAGCAGAACGCAGACTGCTTGCAGAGGGAGGGGAGCCAATGACCTGTAAGAGCGGCAGTGTTGGGTTACACTTAACACTAATCTCCAAGCTGTCGCAGTGCGACTTACTCTGGCTGTAGCATTTACATTATGCTCTCTGTATATTCCGCTTTCATCAGCACTTCAGCAGAATGATCTTCAATCACTCTATGATCAACTCCCAAAGCCATGTGTTATTATGGGTGACCTAAACAGTCACAACCAACTCTGGGGCAGTACTAACACTAATACTAAAGGCAAAATACTGGAAGATTTCATTTCCAATAATAACCTGTGCATATTTAATGATGATTCAAGCACCTATCTGCATCCTGCAACTGGCACTTATTCTTCTCTGGATTTGTCTCTTGCAGATTAACCTTCTGAATGAATTTGATTGGTCTGTTCATAATGACCTTTGTGGAAGTGACCACTTCCCAACTATCCTTTCAGAAATAACTCCATCTGATTCTCCATCGTATACAAGATGGATCATTTCGAAGGCTAACTGCTCTTTCTATCAAACTATATGTAAATCGAAACTACGACCTGAATGTTTCAGTGATATAACTGATCCCATTCAAACTTTTGCTGACGCTTTAAAGCAAATAGCCGATGAGTGTATACCAAAGTCCTACGACTCCACATGTACGAAAACCATGGTTTAATACAGATTGTAGACAAGCCAGAAAAGCGAGAAAAAAGGCAGAGCGTTATTTCCGCCATCATCCAACTTTCCATAACTTAAATAAATTTAAAATACTCAATGCAAAGGCATGTCGTACCTTTAAACAAAACAAACGACAATCTTGGAAAAATTATGTCTCCAAAATTAATTCACGCACGCCAATGTCTAAGGTATGGAACATGGTTCAAAGAATTAAAGGCAAGGGTTCAAAATCTGCTGTTCACCATCTTAAAGATGGTGATAATTTAATTACTGACAAGTCTAAAAATTGCAAATAAAATTGGCGAAACTCTTGCCAAAAATTCATCGGTCAAGATTATAACGAAGTGTTTTCATTACATAGCTACATACTGCTCTTGAGCAAGCTCATGACACTGCAGTGGGTGATGATAATATACATTACCAGCTACTGAAACACTTACCTGAACCATGTCTGATGACCCTTTTAGATATATTTGACCAAATATGGACGTCTGGAGAATTTCCTCCTTCGTGGTGTAATGCCATTGTAGTCCCAATACCAAAACCTGGCAGGGATCATACAGATCCGTCTAATTACAGACTGCATGATATCTCTAACTAGCTGTGTCTGTAAAACCATGGAACGTATGGTGATTAACTTGGT
The DNA here is from genome assembly GCF_003918875.1 of Haliotis rubra. Taxonomy (NCBI): domain Eukaryota; kingdom Metazoa; phylum Mollusca; class Gastropoda; order Lepetellida; family Haliotidae; genus Haliotis; species Haliotis rubra. The sequence continues at coordinate 70,184 of NW_025765434.1, forward strand.
ATCTTGAAACCAATAACCTTATAACCAATATTCAATGTGGTTTCAGGAAAAATCGTAGTACCACTGATCATTTGGTACGTTTAGAATCCTTTGTTAAAAATGCTATAGTAAAAAACAACATGCTGTATCAATTTTCTTTGATCTTGAGAAAGCTTATGATACGACCTGGAAGCATGGCATTTTGAAGGATTTACATGATTTCGGTTTGAGAGGCCGTTTGCCTCTTTTTATATCACAGTTTTTAAAAGACAGGCAATTTCAAGTCCGAGTGGGTTCAACCCTGTCTGATCGTTATAATCAGGATCAGGGTGTCCCACAAGGCAGTATTTTGTCTGTCACACTGTTTAGCATCAAGATCAATTAGTTTATCAACGGTTTTAAATGATTCAATTGATGGATCATTATTTGTGGATGATTTTAATATTTCTTGTCGTGGTTAAAATATGCATACTATTGAACGGCAACTGCAGTTATGTTTAAACAAAATAAATAAATGGTGTCTTGAAAACGGCTTGAAATTGTCTAAATGAAAAACTAATTGTATACATTTCTGTAGAGAACATAAGCCTCATAAGGACCCAGAACTATCTTTAAATGGCCCTACCATCAAAGTTGTAAAGGAGGCCAAATTCTTGGGCCTAATATCGATTCCCATTTAACATTCCTGCCACATATTAAATCCCTTAAAGCTAAATGCCTGAAGGCACTCGATTTGTTAAAGGTTGTCTCCAATTCAAAGTGGGAAGGGGATCAAACTACCCTCCTTCACTTATACAGATCATTGGTGCGATCTAAACTTGATTATGGCTCGATCGTATATGTCGGAGCCTGCACAAGCAACCTTAAACTACTTGATTCTGTTCACCACAAAGGTCTCGGATCATTTAGAACTTCACCAGTTGATAGTCTCTATGTCGAGGCAGATGAGCCTTCTCTTTCCCAACGCCGTATTAAATTATCTTTACAATATATTACCAAACTATATTGTAACGAGTCTAACCCTGCATTTAACTGTGTCTTCAATCCTCTTTATGAGGATTTGTATAACAAAAAGTCTTCTCTTGTTTCGCCTCTTGGGCACAGAATTAAAACCATTCATTTCTGCTGCCGGCATTGAGCTGGAGAATATATCTTCTTCTCGTCTTCTTTCTTCTCCTCCTTGGCAGTTAGTCAGTGTGAGGTCAAGTTGTGGTCTCACTAAGTTTAAGAAAGCAGAAACTAATGAATTAGTATAAACAAGAACATAATCAATGAAAAAAATAAATATAATACATACAAATCCTTATTTACAGATGATCCAAGGATGGTGGCGCAGTTGCTTGTGCCACTGTCATTGGATCCTGAACAATATCCTCTCGAATACCAAATAGAATATGTATCTATTTACAAATCAGTTAACAAGTCTATTTTTTTTAAAAAGGCAATAATTAAATGAGAACTTATATTACTAAAACGATCCTTCATAGAGATATCCCTTGTGATGGAGAATTGAACACAGTCAAGCAGGAGATGCTTGACTGTGACTCTCTCATCACAAGAGATACAAAACGGAGGATCTTCACCTTTTTAACAAATATTTGTGAGTGTACCTTGTATGGCCAATACGACATCGTCGCATGATGACCTCTTCAAATCTGGACTGACAACCCAAGTAGGTGTAACCAATATAGGGTTTCATTTCATGTAATTTATTAATACCTACTTGAGTGTCCCACTTATTCTGCATCAGATCGCGGATGTAAGTTCTAATGCAAGCTTTGTAATCAGAGTATGGAAAAAGAAGTGGTGTCACCGATTTGTTGAGTGCTGCCTTTGCAGCAGGATCGGCCATTGTATTCCCAGAAATGCCAACGTGGCTGGGTAACCAACAAAAGACGATGTCGCATTGGCCAGTAGCAAGCTCATTATACACTTCAATAATTTCTAATAAAAGTGGATGTTTACAAGAAATATTTTTAATAGCCTGAAGACACGAAAGAGAATCGGAAAATATTATGTATTCTTTATATTTACGGTGTTTATTAATAAACTCTGTCAAAAAAGAAACGCAACCCCTGTATTTTAGAGATTTTGATCTGAAGTTTTAGGACGACACGGCATTTTTATTATTTAAGACAGAAGTCTGAAATTTGGCAGAATAATAACCCAGATGGGCATGTTTAAAATTGTCATTTCAAAAGTCATCTCACAGACACCAGTTTGTCACCAGGGGGGCGTCTTTCTCAGTATCTCGTATGAGCACCACGCGCTGCAATCACTGCACGGCATCTCCTTGGACAAGAACGGATAAGACGCCGGATTCTTTCCTGGGGAATGGCTCTCCACTCCTCCTGCAGTGCAACGGCGAGCTGTTGCAGCGTCTGTGGCGGCGGCTGACGTTGACGTACGCGTCGATCCAGAGTATCCCACAGGTGTTCAATAGGGTTGAGGTCTGGTGATTTAGAGGGTCATGGCAAGACATTGACGTTGGAATTCTGCAGAAAGTTCATTGTTGCACGTGCAGTATGAGGCCGGGCGTTGTCCCGTTGAAAATCTGTGTCTGTTGGTCAATAATCGGGAGAAGGTGAAGCTCTAACACGTGGTTGATGTAACGTTGGGCTGTCAGGTTCCCTGGAACGATCACCAAGTCTGATTTCTGGTTGTATGAGATGGTTCCCCAAACCATGACGCTTTCTCCGCCAAATCTGTCCACCTGTCGGACGCAGATGGGCGCAAAACGTTTATGACGTCTCCTATACAGACGCTGTCTTCCGTCGTGACGTTGCAAAAGAAAACGTGATTCATCAGAAAACCAGATTCGCCTCCAGTTTTGTAAAGTCCGTATCCTTACGTTGTTGCACCACCTGAGTCGTCGGCGTCGATGTAGGGGGCGTAGTACAGGTCCAACAACTGGTCTACAGGCACGTAAACCCGCTTCTTTCAGACGGTTCCTAATCGTTTGAGCTGACACTCTCCTCAAACCTGGTATTTGTGTGGCAGTCACGGTTGGTAGGGCATGCCGATTACGCAGGTGATGGACCCGGATGTACCGATCTTGAAGGGGGGGTCGTGATTCTTGGCCTTCCACTTCTCGGGCGATCGTTGGTCAAATTGAAGTTGTTGTAGCGGCTCCAAAGTCGGGATATCGTTGTTTTGTGAACATTTAGGTGCCGTGCAACCGTTCCAAAACTTTCTCCGGCTTGAACACGACCAATGGCGATATTTCGGTCGGCAGCACTCAATCGTGGCATTTTTAACACAGCTTTTCGGCGACAAATGAATGAATATAATACGGAAGCACATGGGCTTTTATACACCCCTACATTAACTGCCATTTTCATGATTTGCATGTGTTTTTTTTGTGCGAAGTCACCATGAGGGTCATTTCATGCGTTGTGACGGAATAAGCAATAAAATACACTTATGCGTACAAATGCAGTTGTTTGGATGGTAATCTTCATTAATTACGTGTATCATTTCAATACATTCGAATAAAATTTAGTTTGGAAGCAATAACTTCATTCAAACGAATTTTTCATATCTGAGGACAGGGGTTGCGTTTCTTTTTTTGACAGAGTTTATATTGAAGGGCTGTTAATATGGCCTTAACCTCTGCTTTGAAAAGAGGGCTGTTGTTTGGTAGTCGAGAAGATATTGTTCGGGATCCAATGACAGTGGCACATGCCACCGCGCCACCATCCTTGGACCCATCTGTAAATAAGGATTTGAATGTATTATATTTATTTTTTAATTGATTATATTCTTGTTTGTATTGCAATTTCAGATTTCTTAAACTTTGTCAGAGTTAGGTCAACTTCAGGCCTCACCAGTTGCCAAGGAGGAGAAGAAAGAAGACGGGAAGGAGCTATATTTTCCAGCTCAATGCCGGCAGCAGAAATTAATTAAAAGCCGTTCTCAAGACACCATTTATTTATTTTATTGAAACAAAACTGCAGTTGCCGTTCAACAGTATGCATATTTTTACCACGACAAGAAATATTAAAATCATCCACAAAAAGTGATCCATCGATTGAATCGTTTAAAACCTTGGATAAACTGTTTATCTTGATACTAAATAAAGTGACAGACAAAATACTGCCTTGAGGGACGCCCTGATCCTGATTATAACTATCAGACAGGGTTGAACCCACTCGGACTTGAAATTGCCTGTCTTTTAAAAACTGTGATATAAAAAGAGGCAAACGGCCTCTCAAACCGAAATCATGTAAATCCTTCAAAATGCCATGCTTCCAGGTCGTATCATAAGCTTTCTCAAGATCAAAGAAAATTGATACAGCATGTTGTTTATTTACTATAGCATTTTTAACAAAGGATTCTCAGCGTACCAAATGATCAATGATACTACGAATTTCCTGAAACCACATTGAATATTGGTTATAAGGTTATTGGTTTCAAGATACCAAGTTAATCTATTATCCACCATACGTTCAATGGTTATACAGACACAGCTAGTTAGAGATATTGGTCTGTAATTAGACGGATCTGTATGATCCTTACCAGGTTTTGGAATTGGGACGTCAATGGCATTACGCCTCGAGGGAGGAAATTTCCGGACGTCCATATTTTGTCAAATATATCTAAAAGTGTGGCCAGACATGGCTCAGGCAAGTGTTTCAGTAGCTGATAATGAATGTTGTCATCACCCGCTGCAGTGTCATGAGCTTGCTCAAGAGCTGTATATAGCTCATGTAATGAAAACAGTTCATTATAGTCTTCACCATTATTTGATTCAAAATTAAGTTGTTTTTTTTTCCTGTTGTTTCTGATATCTCTGAAACCCAGAGACATAATTTGCCGATGAAGAATTTTTGGCAAGAGTTTCGCCAATTTTATCTGCAATTTAAGATTTGTCAGTAATTAAATTATCACCATCTTTAAGATGGTGAACAGCAGATTTTGAACCTTTGCCTTTAATTCTTTGAACCATGTTCCATACCTTGGACATTGGCATACGTGAGTTAATTTTGGTGACATACTTCCTCCAAGATTGCCGTTTATTTTTTTTGAAGTTGCGACTTGCCTTTGCATTGGGTATGTTAAATTTATTCAAGTTGTGGACAGTTGGGTGATGGCGGAAATATTTCTCTGCCTTTTTCCACGTTTTTCTAGCATTTTTACAGTCTGCATTAAACCATGGCTTTTCATCAGCTATTACATTTAAAACGCCAGAAAATACCTGAATAGGATCAGCAATATCACTGAAACATTCGGGTCTTAGTTTAGATGTGCATAAAGTTTGAAATAAGTGCCAGTCTGCCTTCGAAAAAGTCCATCTTGTATAAGATGGAGAAGTTTCTGATAGTATCGTTGGAAAGTGATCACTTCCACAGAGGTCGTTGTGTACTGACAAATCAAATTCATTAAGCAGATTTGAGTCTGCAAGAGACAAATCCAGAGAAGAGTAGATGCCTGTCGCAGGATGCAGGTACGTGCTTGAATCATCATTGAATATGCACATGTCATTATTTGAGATAAAATCTTCCAGTATTTTACCATTAGTGTTAGTATTTGTACCGCCCCAGGGTGGATTATGGCCATTAAGATCACCCATTATAATGCAGGGTTTCGGAAGTTGATCACAGAGAGCTTGAAGATCAGTCAGGCGAAGTGTTGAAGAAGGCGGAATATACAGTGAGCATAATGTAAAGACAACATGAAGTGTAAGTCTCACTGCAACAGCTTGAAGATTAGTTGTAAGTGGGACAGGGCTGTGAATAATATTCTGCTTAACAAGGATTGATGATCCACCAGTGGCTCTATCACCGGGAGGTGAGAAGGAATGATATGCAACGTACTGAAGTAGATTAAAAGTATCTGTCTGTTTCAGATGGGTTCCTGCAGACAGAAGGATGATGGTGCCAGATCTTGGACTAATAGATGTAACTCATTTAAATTAGTTCTTAATCCTCTACAATTCCACTGTACTATATTTCTGGAAGACATTATCTTTTTGGTCGGTTGATTGGGGATCTACCCCACACTTTCTTGGAGGGCGACGAGCTATGTGCCCGAGGATGGATGTTATCAGACACATCCATATCTTCTAATGACCCAAACTTATTAGATAGTTTGATCTTGTCTGACCCTGTAGGGGCCGGATTTGTACTTGAAGTTTCTGATCTTGGTTTGACTTTTGTTTTTCAGTTTTCTCAGGTTGAGATTGAGTGAGTGAAATAAGAGATTGTTGCTGAGAGAGGTTCTGCTGATCAGGAAGTGAATTTGCTGTCTGTGTTGATTGTTCAGGGGAAAAGAGTTCGGGAGTGTCCGTGCTGATCCATGTCGAGTCTCTTTGACAGGCATGTGACAAAGTAATTACTTTGGTTTCTTTTGGGGTTGTTTCTGATGGTTTCCTTGCGATGCCTGCGTAGGTTTCAGTAGTATCAGTTGACTGTGTCAACTTTTTGGCTTCAGCAAAACTGATATTATTGGTGAATTAAATTCTGTTGATCTCCATATGTTTTTTTCCAAATGGCACAATCCTTAGAAAAGGCTGAACGATTACCGTGGCAGTTTGCACATTTTTGGGAACTACTGTCACAATCTTCTGCCACATGTGTATTCTCAGCACAGTGAGCACATGTAACAGACAATGTGCAAGTGTTCACACCATGTCCATACTTTTGTACAAATCATGGTTAACATTACGGTAACCTGCCCTGATTGATTTTGGCGGATTCGGCGCAGAAAACGAAAACAGATATGTGTTAGTTGGAACAGTCTCATTATTTTTCCGGGTTGAAAATCTTTTTACATACATCACTCCTAGATCCTTCATTTCTGAAACGATATCAATTTCAGTCATATCTGCAAATAGACGATCACGATCTCTTACAATACCTTTACTGGTGTTCAGAGTTCTATGTGCAGAGTCCTTAACCGGATCTCCAACAAACATTTCGGTGGACAGCAGGTTGGTTGCTTGCTGTTTTCTATTACATTCGAGCAATAGGGATCCTGAACGCAAGCGTTTCACGCCTTTGATTTCTCCTACTATTCCGTGGACACCCTTTGATATCGCAAACGGATTCAGCTTTAAGGGAGTCTGATCAAGAGTCTCAAGAATCAGAAAAAGTGGCCAGTAATCAATGGATTGCGAGGGTCGTTGTTCGTTGTCATCATTGTCGAGTAGACGTTTCGGTTTTTTGTGTTTGGGGTTTAGCATTCCATGGTGAGTTTATTTTGATTCGTCATCCGGGGTTCCCCACGGAGTATCACTAGGACAATGCTAAAAACAGGCGGGTTTCCAGCCTGCAGCACCAAGGATACCCGGATGATATAATACTCAAGCAGAATAATCAACAAGTGAGTTATTCCACCAGATTGGCCCATGAGCCACTGCCTTCTGGACATAGGACTCAAGGCAAATTACAAAATTGGAGTTGAACAAATATATTTTCATGAAGCTAAGACAACTGACCAAAAATTTAAAGAATTTCAAAATTGTTGCAGCAAAATGTACATGTACAGGGCTTAGCATGACCAGCCGATTGATAGAACTGGGCCAGTTCTACCACCCGTCTAGGTGAAGTGAGGGGCGAAGTGGTGTGTTGGGCAAAGGAACGCTGTTCCTGGAAGCAGTGCCCTCAGCCACCAGACTCCCGTCCTCAACCGACACAGGGGCGCAACCCACGGCAAACGGGTTGGTGGACCAAATATACCCCCGGGTCCACAACGGGGGGTCGAAGAGCGCTTAGCATTACCCAGCACCCACCACGAGGAGGTGGCTCTTCACGGGTGCCGATTAGTAACTGAGATTGTTAGTGGCTGTACCCTCAAAGGGGATTGAAGTAGCGTAAAATTATTGTCCTCCTGAGAGGGTACATAAGTCCCGAAACATGCAAAGGAAATTGAAATATTTCCAGCTGTTTTAAATGTAGTATTCTTGTCATTTTAATTTTGGCTAAATTTGACTTCAATCGCCAGCGGCTGAAGGGGTGATATAAATACAACTAGGGTCCATGCAGGTAGCAAAAGTACTGTAAGTCCCCATGGTCCCTAGTTTGGTGATCTACCTTCAGTTGTTGGCGATCTATAGCCTGCTTTTATATTGTATTGTCCAAATAGTGCTATTAGTTTTAATTTTCCACACTAGTTTTAGTTGTAATTGTGATATTCTAGTTGTTTTACTGTCCTTCGTGGACAGGTTTTTATAATATACATCATATGTTCTCGTCACGATATTGCTGAAATATTGCCGATGTGACGTTAAATAATAACTCACTCACTCATTCAAAAATACTCTGATGAAAAGGAGGACATAAAATCTCCCAGAACCTCAGGTAAAATTCAACACTCATCAGGACCTGGGCCTAGATTTTCGAAGCTCTCATAACTAAGACAGGTCGTAAGAAGTTATGTCAACAGTTAAGATAATCTTAGCGCGACCATCCCCGATGACGTCATGGAATTCCCCTATGTAAATATAGCAGACGTCAACATGGACACCAAACGAACCGAAGTGGCCAAAAACACCTGCGTGAAAAGAGCCAGGAAAGCCAACTGGCCGGCCTCCGAGATGGAGATATTAGCCTAGGAGGTCGGTCTACGTTCGGCCGTGCTCTTTTCGAGTTTTAGCAGCACTATGAATCTCAAGACCAAAATAAAATGCTGGGAGGAGGTGGTCGAGAAGTGAGTTGTTTTACTGTCAGCGACCGTGAAAATGATTATATTTATCCGGTTGAAATTAAGATGCAGTTTGTAATGTGTTATAACGTTAAATTACTGCTAATTAATATCACGTTATTATACATGTAATGATGGAAACATACAGTAAAAAAGATATCATAGATGAGTAAAACACACTGCCCAATAAGTTGGCAATAACAATATTGACAAATTCATGATATTGTTTTCAACTTACCGTAGGAAATAGTGTAGGGTATATATATGGCCGAGTTTCCTTCATAACTTAACTCGTACACAGTATAAAAGTAATATAAGTTTATAAAGGTTTTCCTATATATTAATTATTTAAAGGTAGCTTTTACGGTATTTCATGTAAAAACATTTTGGTAGTTATTGAAATTATGTTGATGCTTAATCTGATAAGTTTTCACCAATATGCCCTGTTTCTCATTTAGACTGAATGACTGACTGAGTTTGGTTTTACGCCGCTTTTAGCAATATTCCAGCAATATCACGGCGGGGGACACCAGAAATGGGCTTCACACATTGTGCCCATGTGGGGACTCGAACCCGGGTCTTCGGCGTGACGAGCCAACGCTTTAACCATTAGGCTACCCCCACCGCCCCTTCTCATTTAGAATAAATGCCAACAGCTCTGTAAAGAGAGAGACTGGGTGGAAATAAAGAAAAAGTGGACTGACATGGAGTAAAGAAAACATGACGTTTATTGAATTGACAATGGAAATAAGAACATGATTAATCAATGTGTAGGCCTACTGTTATTAAATATAATAAGTACATAAATTTCAGATGAATCACTGATTGCCAAAGTTCAGTTATTTTGATTTGTGCTTATACTACAATGTGGAAAAATAAATTATTGAATAACATGAAAATTTCAGTTATGAATAGGTCACTTCAGAATAATTGATTAAATGAAATTTCGCTGTAACAAAGAAGCCAGACAAGGAAGCGGGCATCTCACTGAAGGGGCGGAAGAGCGTGAAGACGGGGGCAGGCTCCTGTGATGGTGCTGAATAGTCTGGAGGAAATGGTAATAATAACAACCATTAATAACAGTTGAACCATTAATGATGTCATATTAATTATTTACTTCTTATGTTAAAGTTATTGGCCTGATATAGAGTTACAAAACATATCATACAAAAACAAAGTTACAATTTCAAATGAGACTTGATATAAATCAGAGTGATCCCTTCGTTTATGTTATAATATTTAACAATTATTATTGAATTATTTGTCTCTATTTCCCTTTACTAGGTGGTGTCTCTTATTCCAAATTGCCAGCTCGAAGGCTGTGAGGGAGGCCTGGAGAGTGAAGAGTGTAAGTTCATGTTGCAGTAATTCAGTATAGTAGTAAGTTATAATTATATGGAATTTAAACAGTATAATACTCAACATAGAAAGATATGATAGAAATCTATTGTAACCACTTTTAACATTTATAAATGAAATGGAACTGTCCTATGAAATAAATATCATGCAACATTTACAAAATAAAAGGGATTTGAAAATGACTGTTTAAGTACTAACATTACCAACATTAGATGTTAACAGGATACTGTTTTTAATATTAAAAGTGACGAGGTCCCTCAGATTTAAATTCAGAGGGTTATGGATCCTTTATATTATATTATATAATTATATATATATATTATATATTATATATTATACACTATTTTTTAGGCATAGGGCAACAGAGTATGACAAATAGTCTTTGAGCTTAGCTCACATCGACATGTATTTTTAGCAAACACACCGTACCTGTCTTTTGCATGACAAGGAGCAGGGATCTTGTCATCTGCATCGTCCGTGTCGTCCTAATCAACAGGTGGTGTGGGTAGTCTCAAGTCTATGGCAAAATTATGCAGCTGTTTCACACCATACCACAGGCAGCCTGCAGACTTGTGGATGCACCTTTGAAAAATAACATGTCATTAGATAAATTAAGTAGTTAGTACTATTTCTTCTGAGTATGAGACCGCCTCCGTGGTGTAGTGGTTAGAGCGTCTGCCCGGAGAGCGGAAGGTCGCGGCTTCGATCCCCGACCGCGTCATACCAAAAGACGTTAAAATATGGTAGTTGTTGGACCCTGCCTGGCGCTCGGCATTAATGGGTACAACAAGGACTGGTCGGCTCGGAGTCAGTATAATGTGTCTGAGTGGGGTATTCATGCTTCACTGCGGCATGGTATCTCAGTGAGCTAGCACTATAAAACCAGCTTCAGTCTGGGTTTAGTACAAGCAGCCGCACATACACACGCATGCACGTCGTCATATGAGCGAAATATTCTCAAGCACGACGTTAAACCCAATTTCACCTCATCTAACCTCTGACTATGAAAATATAGTTTACGTTTTTATTTTAAGCTTATGTATGAGATATATGTTAAGCTTGACAAGACTGATATAAGATACCTAAATCTGGACTTCAAGAGACCAAAAGCTCTCTCGATGGTGTTGCGGGTTCGACAGTGAATACTGTTATATCTCTCCTCTGCACGGGTCTGAGGCTGGGCCAGTGGGGTGAGCAGCCACGGTCTGCATGGGTATCTGATAACATACACCAAACATATCAACATTAAATATATTAATTTTGTCAATATTTATGTAATATAAAAGAATTTTGAAGTTAGAATCTTAGTTTATATATATGTCATGAAATATAGAATCAATATTATTTATTCAGTATGAAAGGCTTCCAGCCCAGAGTACATTGTTAACATGAAGTCACTGCAATATACAAAAATACTTACCCAGAATCTCCTAGTAACCATCCATCGTCTTTATGGGCTTCCAGGTGGGCTCCAATCTGGCTGTTTGCAAATATGAATGAGTCGTGTGTAGATCCAGGCCATTTACAAACAATATTCAGGAAGCTGAAAATTCAATTTTTTATGAGTATTGATAGTTTAAAAATTATATTTGATGATAACAAAATTTGCATTATTTTTTTCTTCATTTAGAATTAATTCAAAATTAGAATCTACTATAAATACAAGTATTTGAAATATAATGTTCATAACTTCAGATTCATTGTATGGGTGTTGTTTTCATTAATTTGAAGTGCATGATATCACTCATGTAATAAAGCAGTGTGTGTATTCAAGTCATATATGTAACAGCCATTTTATGGGCGCTTCATTTACGCATTTGCACATAAAGTTTTTTATGTTATTTCACTGGATAACGTGAACAAGTTTATGTTTGATACTTTGTGGAAATTTGATGTGGGGGTTATGCAAGTATTCCACATTTCTAAATCTTCAGGTTACTTGCAATGTCAAGGACTCAACCTTCGATGTGTAGCGTTTGTTGTGAATGTGCTGGGAAAAGTATCGTTTCATTGCATTTGATTTTCATTGAATTGTATTGAGATAACATTGAGTCGTACCGCATGTCAGGGTCACAGATGGCCTGTATGTTGATTGCGTGATAGCCCTTCCGACACACGTAGGCGACCTCTTCATTTGCAGGGGACGTTTGATGGCCACTACAGTCCCGTCGATACAGCCAAGCACATTCGGAAAACCGAATTTCCTGTGAAACTTCTCTTTCAGTTGTCTCAACGAAGACCTGTCTTTGGAAAACTTGATCAAATCAAGGACTTGACAAAGTTGTTCAATAATGTTTCTAATCGCAATCGATACGCTGGATTGCACAATGCCGTGCATATCCGCCAGCTCAGACTGGAAACTGCCTTTGGCAAGAAAGCGGAGGGTAACCATCACCTGTATTTCAGGTGAGAGGGGCATCGAACGCTGGGTCTCCCGAACCAAACCAGCCTCAACAAGAGATACTAATTTAAAGATAGCATGACGAGGCATTCTATAACGAGAGATCAGTTCATCGTCGTCCAACGTGTCTAACCTACGCGAACGGTCGCGAAATTCCGGGGTTTTCTGTAAACTTCATTAAGATTATCTTCACAATCAAACCCAAGACCAATGTAGGTTGCCATCTTGAATAAGGTGTAAGTGCGCGCAACCTTAGTTACGACAGGTATATGCCTATCTTAGATTATGATCTTAGCTAAGATATCTAAGTTTTACGATCGTTTCGAAAATAGTCTAATACAAAGATAGATGTAACTACAAAAGAGGCTACGACTATCTTAAGCTAAGAGAGCTTCGAAAATCTAGACCCTGGAGTTACGTTTCATTCCTTTCAGTGCATCTGTCATTTGTTCGACAGAAATAGGAAGTTCACAATATTCTTTCTGTTCATCATTGATAAATTTGTGTATGATATTTACTACTTCCCGTTGATGATGATAATCAAGTCTTTCATCTGTGTATAACTTTCATAGAAAGATTGTGCTGCGTTTACAATGCCTTCCGTTTTTGGCAACAATGTTCCACCTTCAGCAAAGAGCTCTTTAATCGAGTTAGCTTGTTGCTTGGATTTTTCCAACTTCAAAAAGTATACAGTGCATCAATCTGACTCAAGAGTCAATTGTGCTTTTGATCTTAAGATAGCTCCCCTGTAAGTAATATTGTCATAATCTTCCATTTTTTTCTCTAAATCAGACAGTTGTGTAGATTCATACCCAGATATTTGTAGCTAATTTGTGATATTCATTTCAAAGTTTATTTTGAGTTTTGTAATAATCAGTCTTTGCCAACTTACTTCGTTTACTTGAATATTTTTTTAAACTTTTTCATTTGATATTTCAACTTGTCCCACCAGATAAGTGGCTCTGATTCAAAAAGTGGACAAGCCATGAATTTTATAAAGAAAGATACCATCTTCCAAAAGCTGATTACTAAAAATTCAAATTCCTGGACCTCTTTCGATGTCACTCAAATCAACTTTAAGTGACACAATGTTGTGATCACTTATCTTGCAGTATTTGATATAACAGTTTATGGTGTTTTTTTAAAGAGGCATAGACAAAAGAAAAACAGCCATTCTAGATTGTTTTAAAAGACCATTTACACTTTGGATTCTGGAGAAATTGTTTTTATCAAAAGTTTTGTGTCTCCAAACGTCAGCCATGCTATGCTGATGAATGATAGAAGTCAGAGCATCACTGCTTTTAAGATTAAATGTTTTGTTGTTTATGCCCTTGTCCAACGTAGGATTTAGTATATCATTAAAATCTCCTCCCACAATCATATTATTTGGTTCTATCCACTTTTTCAGTTCTTTATAAAATATTAACCTTTCATCTAGGCAAGTAGGAGCATATACATTCAGTAAGTAATATGTTTTACCATCCACATCAATTTCTGCTTTTAATAATGTGCCCTCAGAATCCCTAGTTACCATGTTTATTTGGTATTGAAATGTTTGCAATACCAAAATAGCTACAATCCTGTGATTTACACTTTTTGAATTCCATAAAAAGATTTTCCCAGACCACATATGTTTATAGTTATTGACAAACTTTTCATCCCAAAACTTTTCCTGTAGAAATGCTATGTCTACATGTGACGTGTTAATAAGTGATACTTGTTCAGATTTTCTCACATCTCTTAAACTATTAACATTCATTGACCATATGTGCAACGTGATGAGAAGTAATAAATACATATTAAGCATCAAGATTTGTTTTAACGTGATCTTTTTCTCTTTCTGGATTTTATCACATTCTTCTTTTTTCTAGGAGGCCTTCCCCCAACATGAGCCTTAATAACATCCTCATTAGGTTTCAAGACATTCCATTTGCCTCTCACACTTCCTGGAGCACCATCCCCTCGATAAGGCTGTGCCAGAACATTGTGATTGTCTCCTGTGGGGACTACTATCACACCATGATCATCAACATGTATATAATTTTCATTTGGTTCATGGTCAACTTGTCTTATCATGTTTAACAGTGTGCTTGTGACATCATCTATGATACCAAGGAGATACAAACTGTTTGGTATCACTCCTGCACTTATCAACATGTATGCTTCTATCAATTGTCTCTAGTAAAATGTCAAAGACAAAGTCATGTGTTTCTTTGTTCAACTATGGACACAGAAACATCTTCTGCCAATTCCTCAATGTCCTGCTCAGTGGCTGAAGCAATCCTTTCTTCCTCTTCTTCCATTCTACCCTTAATAGGCATCTCCTGAACAACTGGCCACTTGGCTAGGGTCGCATATGCCTCCATGTCATCCTCATTTTCATAATCACAACCTTGACAATTATCATCATTTTCTTCAGACATATCATCATAGCCAAAGCAGGTGCAGTCTTTAGGTTTACGTTTACACCTGTGGCATTTGGGAACACGGCAATTGTATTGAACATGTACTTCGGATCCACAGTTTCTGCACACAAATTTCGGGCAAGGTTTTTGTTCATGCTGATCAGAAAGACAATGATGACATACCTGGTCATTATGGAGAACTCTGAAGAATTCAAATCCTCCATGTGTTTTAAATTTGATGCTGTATGGAAGACTATGAATTCCTGTGGGAATTGTTCGTCCGCGGATGGTGACAACCTCATATATTCCAAACGAATGCAGAACCTCCATAATTTCTCCATGTGTTGTGTAGCTCGGAAAGTTCATTTGCTAAAGGTGTGATATCATACACCTCATTGTTGACAATTAGACCATGACCCAGTGATTTTACGGGCGAATTCTCCGCTAGGGTAATTTCATAGTAATTATTTCTTGGTGTGCAACAATAATCAGTGTTGTCTCCCAGTTCAATTTCAAGAGCATTGCACACGTCAAAAGCTTTCGGGAGAACATGACTCCCATACTGCACTCGAATAACGTTCTCTTTCTGATAGACGGCCATTTTCCTTGTTTACCTGACTAGGGGTGACCTTTGCCCCTGGTGCCTCATAGTCTATTTTTCTTTAAATAACAAAACGTTTCCAAATAACCTTAAACCATAGTGTACCATTAGTTCAAGAGATGAGACAGGAATCTTCACAAACGATGAAGTACTTACTGAAAATATAAGAGCACTGCAAATCAGCGCGTTCACAAGGAAAAGTCCAACGCCTTAACCACTCGGCCACCGCGCTGATGCCTTTCAAAGTGAAAACGTGGAGCTGTGTGTCGGATAATTGCTAATGCACAGACATGTGCCCAATAGCCAAGAATATGTGTTATATATATGTAACGTACACATTTGCAAGCCATGTTGTCCTTAAACTCGTTTGTTCCCTACCCTGACTGGAATTTAGACCTACAATTAGTGCTATGAACTGCTGCTTGTATTAAAAAAAACAATCATGTATTTGCAAGCTCATTGTTATCATTGTTGTCGTGTTTGACAAGGGATAAGACGTCTGACTACTGTTAAGAAGATGCCAACATGGAATCGTGGCACGCTAGAACTTATGTTTTGTTGTTTCGTCATGGAATGTCATCGTCAAAATGAACTCACTTTTGTCAGTGCAAACATGTTTTGGCAACACATAGCATCAGAAGATTCCAGGTTCGAATCCTGGCACGTTCGAAATATTCGTTTTGACATTTTGGTCTTGAAAAATAACTGAAACGGTAATCATGTTTCGAGGAAGATTATGTCAATAGCAGTCCCCTTTTTCTGCATTAAAAAAAACCCTTAAGTGGATCGTTACATTGAGAAAATCAGTTGAAATCAACATTTCATGTCAATAATTACACATTAAAAATGCTGAAGTTAGCACGGGTGGGGTTCGAACCCACGCGGACATACGTCCATTGGATCTTAAGTCCAGCGGCTTTCTTTTCTCTTTAATAAAATGTCTATTCATGTCATTGGGAACCGACTGTACATGTACGGTATACCTCCATTTGGATAGAATAAAAGAATTTACAACAATGGATTTCTCTTGTAATGATAAATTTCTTTGTGACCACAAACCAAACAATGATTTCAGTTTGGCAAATTTACTTTTCTAATTAATGTTGTCACACATTTTTTTATCTCGGCCAAGGAAAATGCCAAGTATTCTAACACAATCTGTTTTAACTTCAACCGGAATGCTGAAGGAAACATGATTCAAGCGATTAGTTCCTACACACAAAACTTCCGATTTTGAAAGATTAACTTTGGTCCCTGTAGCTGAGCAAAATTCATTCACTGTATGAAAATACTGTAAAGAGATTGTGCGTCAGACACTGTAACAGTGGTGTCATCTGCATGTTGGTATATGAGTGATTTGCAGTTGTCAGAAATTTGTATGCCATGAATATGTGCATTATTCTTAATAAGCTAATTAAGGGGTTCACTGATGATGGCATACAACAAACTGCTAAGTGGATCTCCCTGTCGAACAGACTGACTTAATTTGAAATATGGTGTAAGATGACCATTAATTTTAACACTACTTTACAAGTCAGTGTATATAATCTTTATCCATGACACAAAGTTATTACCAAAGTTAAACTTTTCTAGTGTTTTAAACAGAAAGGAATGTGAAACTCTATCAAATGCTTTCTCCTGGTCAATAGTGATAATATATGCATTATCTTCATTTTCATTTGCTAAATCAATAATATCTCTGTTGAGTGGATATTATCAGATATATCTCTTCCGGAATGGAACAAGTTTGTTCGGGTGAAATAAAACTAGACACAACACCTTTTAATCCTAAGGACAGTGTGCGTGAAATGAGCTTAGAATCAACATTCAAAAGTGAGATGGGCCTGTAATTACGAATATCTCTTTTGTTCGCTTTCTTCTTAAGAAAGGACTTACAACACATTGTTTCATTGTCCTCGACGTCTGTTTCTCTTCAAATATAAAATTTACTTATTGACAAAAATTGGTTTCAGTACATCCCAAAATGTAAGGTAGAACTTAACAGTAAGCCCATCATTACCTGGTTATTTATGACGTGTCATTCCTTTTAACGCTACAGTAATTTCTTCAGCAGTGATTCCCTCATCCAGTCTTCATCTGATACACAATCAGTTACTAAACCCAGAATTTCATCATGTTTATCAGCATCAGTTTCTACTGCTGAATACAGATGGTAGTAAAACTTGTAGACATGATCTAATATGTCCTCCGTGGACTGAACGAGTCCTGAGCCTGTCTCAAGTTCTTTAATACAGTTTGCTTCTTGCTTACTTTTTTCCCGGTTTAGAAAAAAAGAAGTATTTTTATCTGATTCAAGAGACCACTGAACCTTGGATCTCAGAATAGCTGCTTGACATTTTGTATGTTAAAAAATCGCTAAATCTTTTTCAAGAGTTTGAATATGGGAGATATCCCGACTTGGAAACTTTGACAGTTTGTCATATTCAATGCGCAACATGTTTTGGAGTTTAAAATAGTCAGCTTTCTCCTTTTTTGACTTTTAACAGGAATAATAGATAGCGCATCTCCTAAACTTGTAATTGAAGCAATTCCACCAAACCAATGGTTTAGATTGGTAAGTTTGGCAAACAATATTATATTCAACAATGTTTCGAACTGCATTTATAAATTCATCATCTTCGAGCAAGTTATTGTTAAATATCCATAGACCTGGCCCCCTTTCAACTCTGCTGAAGTTGATATGAAGACAATTAATGTTATGGTTACTAAAAGATGACTATTTTATGTAGCAATTTATGGCAAAAGAAATGAGTGATCTTGATATTAGAATCAAATCTATCCGTGACTGTTTCATGATACCATCAACAAGTTGCTGTCTTGTATATTCCCGTTTGTTGGGATTTCTGTACCTCCATAAATCACACATATTTTTGTTGCTCAACAACATTTGCAATCGATTACTACTTTTGATATTAAATGTTTTCATGTTGGCACCTCTGTCATAATAAACATCGAGAATTTCATTAAATCTCCTCCAATTATTGCATTATCATCTCAAATTTATTTATCAATTTCATCAAAGAATGCTATTCTCTCTCTAGGTTGATTTGGTGCATAAATATTAATACAAGTATATTCGGTATCGTCAACATTAAACACAACTTTCAAGATTCTACCATCAGTATCAGAATATATTTTTCAAACATCATATGGAAATTTAGAATGAAATAAAATGGCAAACTCTTTTCTTTTCTCTGTTGTGCAATTACCATAAAATATTTTCCCATGCAACATATGTTTAAACTTTTCAATAAATTCGTTATCCCAGAAGGTATCTTGTAAAAACAGATATCAATATGAGAAGTTTGGAGGGTTGAGAAAACACTTTCTATGTTTCCAATATTCCTAGGCCATTGACATTCTAAGATGAAATATCATGATAAAGATAAGATTAATGAATAATGATATATGTTCCATTTTGACAACCTGAATCAGTCAATCCCAAGGCGCCCTTTTCTCCTGTTTTTTGTTTGGAATTATCATAGTCCTTTTCTTCCTTTCACCAGTGACTTTTTGGTAAACATTACTTATTGGCGGTGGTTTATTAGTCCTTGAAGTTGACTGTTTTTCATTCATTGTATTGTTATTGCCCTGTAGGCCACACAAATCATCATCATTATTGTTTCTCTCACTTAAAACTGTGATGTGATTGCCGAACTGTGCGGGTGTGTGCACAGACAATCGACTGTCACTATCTGCGCTGTCCTCGTCACTAAGCTCGGAATCATCCAATGCAGGATCTGACGGTTCAATATCACAGTCACATCTGTCAGGGAGCAGTCGACAAATCGTGCACCTTTTTGATATCTCACTTGTCTCCGATGCTTGATCTTCGGGGATATTATCATGAGATTTATGGCACCCGTGAAGAGCCACCTGCTCGTGGTGGGTGCTGGGTAACGCTAAGCGCTCTTCGACCCCCGTTGTGGACCCGGGGGTATATTTGGTCCACCAACCCGTTTGCCGTGGGTTGCGCCCCTGTGTCGATGGGGAACGGGATTCTGGTGGTTGAGGGCATTAGGTTCCTGGAACCGTGTTCCTTTTGCCCAACACACCACTTTGGCCCCTACTTCACCTAGACGGGTGGTAGAACTGGCCCGATTCTATCAATCGGCTGGTCACGCCATGCCCTGTGCATAGAAATTATTTTTTGCACATTTAATTATTGAGTATTGGTCATTTTCTATTTGGCATATACAAATGATTGCTATATTAAATTGCCTAGAGTCCTATGCCAGAAGGCGGTGGCTCATGGGCCAATCTGGTGATTATGACCTCTAAATTCTGTATGTCTCCAAGTTTCTGTTAGAGCCGAACCAGCCTGACATATTTGGTAGACAAATATAGCTATTCATGTCGTATTTACTGGAGTATATCACCCTTGTATCCCTGGTGTTTGCATGCTGGATATCCGCTGCAGATAGACACTGTCCTTGTTGACACTCGGTATTTCAGTTCCAAAACAACAGGACAACTGGTCAAAAGTTATAGTCGTTGAGGCTACAAATGGTGAACCCCTCAAATTAAATCCTTTTTTGATTTCCAAGACTATCCAATCTATATGTGGAGAAGTCAAAAACGTCTCGTGTCTCCGAGGTGGTCAGCTCCTTGTAGAATGTGCAAGGAAACAACAATCAATTAATCTGTTACAACAACAACAATTTGCAAATGTCAGCATTAAGGTCACTGAACATAAAACACTCAATTCTAGCAGAGGCATTGTTCGGGACAGAGCCCGTTGTTTGTCGGACATGTCAGTGGAGGAAATCGTTGACGAACTTAAAGATCAACATGTCACGTCTGTAAAGCGCTTCACAGTCAAGAAACAAGATGGTAGAACTGTTCCAAGCAACACTTATCTGTTTACGTTTTCATTGAGCACAGTCCCTAAATCAATAAAAGCTGGTTATTTCAATATCGGAGTGGAGGTGTAAATCCCCACTCCACTCCGATGTTATACATGTCAGAAGTTTGGACATGGCTCAAAATCCTGCTGAAATATTCATCGTTGTCATCGTTGCAGTGAGGATCATGAAGATGCTGACTGCAGCAAAGATCCTAAATGTGTAAACTGCGGCAGTGAGCATTTTTCATCTTCAAAAGCCTGCCCTGAATGGCAGATTCAATCAAAAATCCTGAAGTTGAAATATGAAAATAATATTTCCTTTTTTGAGGCCCCAAAAACAAGTACATCAAATGCAGTCGAAGCCATCTTCGACAGTAAGTTATTCAGCTGCTGTCTCCAGAAAAACCACATCAGTGTCGGTTTAATGCCAAACCGATTTGACTTGGACTAAATCCAAACATCCTATCTCTATGCAAACTACTTGTAATAGCCAGACCACTGTGACGCCTCTCAGACTGTCAGCCAATCAGAGCAAACGATTGCTCAGACAACTGTTAATGTTGAGGAAAATGTTGCAGTGTCGAAAGCTCACCGGAACCGCTTCAATCGGATGCAAACATCAAAAACTCCCTCTACTGTAGAGACGCCTGTAACAATAGAGGTTCACAACTCCTTTGAACCCCTGGAGATGGAGGTATCTCCACCTTCAAAACACAAACATAGGAGTTCTTCCTCACGTTCTCGTGAGAGATCACCAATAGAACCACCATGAGACAGAATCGTAATCTACTACAATGGAATTGCAGAGGCCTTAAGACCAATTTTAATGATCTACGATTATTATCACAAGATTTTAAACCATCAGCCTTTAGTTTACAGGAGACATACCTGAAAAGTACAGATAAATTTGATTTTCGTCAGTACAATTCCTTTCATTCGTTTTCACCCCCAGGTGAGAAAGCCACTGGTGGCGCTTCAATTTTGGTGAGGCAGGGTGTGATTCATAGCCCTGTCCCTCTTAAAAGCAATCTTCAGGCTGTTGCTGTCCGCCTTTCTTTACAAATAACATTCACGCTTTGCTCACTATACATTTCTCCATATTCGGCTCTTCAGCAGTCAGATCTTCAGGATCTCTTCGATCAGCTTCCCAAACCCTGTATTATCATGGGTGATCTTAACGGACACACCCCTTTGTGGGGAAGTACCGATACTAACAATAAAGGGAAAATCCTCGAAGACTTCATTTCTAATAATAATTTATGCATATTTAATGATGGATCAGCCACTTATTTACATCCTGGATTTGGAACTTATTCTGCACTTTATCTGTCTCTTACAGATCCCAATATTTATAACGAATTTGAATGGTCAGTCCACGATGACCTGTGTGGAAGTGACCATTTCCCCACAATACTTTCAGCTAAAAACCCGAATGTTGATCCACCTGCCACAAGGTGGAATTTTAGTAAGGCCAACTGGCCATTATTTCAAACACTGTGTACTGACAACTTGAAATCTGAATTCTTTTACAATGCTCTAGATCCAATTCAGTTATTCTCTGATACACTGAAGACTATTGCTGATGAAACTATACCTAAGTCCTCTGCAACTCCTCATATTCGTAAACAATGGTTTAATAATAGCTGTAAACAGGCCAGGAAGAATAGGAAGAAGGCAGACAAATATTTTCGCCGACATCCTACAGTCCATAATTTAGATAAAGTTAAAATTTTAAATGCCAAGGCTCGACGTGCATTTAAACAAAATAAGCGTCAGTCTTGGCGAAACTATGTTTCCAAAATTAATTCTCGCACACCGATGTCAAAGGTGTGGAACATGATTCAACGAATAAAAGGCAAAGGCTCAAAATCCACTGTCCACCATTTGAAGGATGGTGACAATTTATTGACGGATAAGGTTGATATTGCCAATTAGCTTGGTGAAACTCTCGCCAAACATTCTTCTTCGTCCAATTACGTCCCTGAATTTCAAACATACCAGAAACAACAGGAGAAGAAGCGACTTAATTTTACGTCGGATAATGGCGAAGACTATAATGAATTATTTTCATTACATGAGCTCCACACTGCCCTTGAGCAAGCTCATGATACAGCAACAGGGGCTGATGATATCCATTATCAGCTCCTGAAGCATTTACCAGAATCATGTCTGGAAACGCTGCTACATGTTTTTGATACAATATGGACTTCAGGGAATTTCCCGACTTCCTGGCGTAATGCCATTGTAGTCCCATTCCAAAACCTGGATCATACTGATCATACTGATCCGTCTAATTACAGACCAATCTCTTTAACCAGTTGCGTCTGTAAAACCATGGAACGAATAGTAAACAATAGATTAACATGGAATTTTGAAACCAATAACCTTATAACCAATATTCAATGTGGTTTCAGGAAAAATCGTAGTACCATAGATCATTTGGCACGCTTAGAATACTTTGTTAAAAATGCAATAGTAAATAAACAACATGCAGTATCGATATTCTTTTATCTCGAGAAAGCATACGATACCACCTGGAAGCATGGCATTTTAAAGGATTTACATGATTTTGGTTTAAGGGGTCGTTTACCTCTTTTTATATCACAGTTTTTAACAGACAGACAATTTCAAGTCCGAGTGGGTTCAACCCTGTCTGACCATTATAATCAGGATCAGGGTGTCCCACAAGGTAGTATTTTGTCTGTAACATTGTTTAGTATTAAGATTAACAGTTTATCCAAGGTTTTAAACGATTCAATTGATGGATCACTTTTTGTGGATGATTTTAACATTTCTTGTCGCGGTAAGAATATGCATACTATTGAACGGCAACTACAGTTGTGTTTAAACAAAATAAATAAATGGTTGTCTTGAAAACGGCTTCAAATTTTCTAAATCAAAAACTAATTGCATACATTTCTGCCGTAAGTATAAACCACATAAAGACCCAGAACTGTTTTTAAATGGCACTCCCATCAAGGTTGTAAAAGAGGCCAAGTTCTTGGGTCTGATTTTCGACTCCCATTTAACCTTTCTTCCGCATATTAAATCCCTAAAAACTAAATGCATGAAGGCACTTGATTTATTGAAAGTCGTTTCTAATTCAAAGTGGGGAGGGGACCAAACTACCCTCCTACACCTATATAGATCACTGGTCCGCTCGAAAAAAAGCAATCTAAACCTATTAGATTCTGTCCACCACCACAGTCTGAGACTTTGTCTTGGGTCATTCAGAACATCTCCTGTTGACAGTCTCTACGTCGAGGCAGATGAACCATCTCTTACCCAAGGCCGTATAAAATTATCATTACAGTATATTACCAAAACTCTATTCTAACAAGTCCAATCCTGCGTTTCACTGCGTCTTTAATCCTCTTTATGAGGATTTGTACAACAAGAAATCTTCTCTTGTTCCGCCTCTTGGGGGGCACCCATGAAGGGCCACCTCCTCGTGGTGGGTGCTGGGTCACGCTAAGCGCCCTTCACCCCCGTTGTGGACCCGGGGGCATATTTGGTCCACCAACCCGTTTGCCGTGGGTTGCGCCCCTGTGTCGGTGGAGGACGGTAGCCTGGTGGTTGAGGGCAATAGGTTCCTGGAACCGTGTTCCTTTTGCCCAACACACCACTTTGGCCCCTACTTCACCTAGACGGGTGGTAGAATCGGCCCGATTCTATCAATCGGCTGGTCACGCCATGCCCTGTGCATAGAAATTGTTTTTTGCACATTTCATTGTTGGGTATTGGTCATTTTTGATTTGGCTTTTACAAATGATTGCTATATTAAATTGCCTAGAGTCCTATGCCAGAAGGCGGTGGCTCATGGGCCAATCTGGTGATTATGACCTCTAAATTCTGTATGTCTCCAAGTTTCTGTTAGAGCCGAACCAGCCTGACATTATATTTGGTAGACAAATATAGCTATTTATGTCGTATTTACTGGAGTATATCACCCTTGTATCCCTGGTGTTTGCATGCTGGATATCCGCTGCAGTTAGACACTGTCCTTGTTGACACTCGGTGGCGGGTGGGGAGCAGGGGTGCTGAAATTTTCGATACATCATGAGTCAATTACATTCTGGTTCCGCTAGAAATGACAAGAAAAGGCGTCTCGAGGCTGAAGATATTTCAGCTCCACAACAACAGGACAACTGGTCAAAATTTATAGTCGTTGAGGCTACGAATGGTGAACCCTCAAATTAAATCCTTTTTTTTTTGATTTCTAAGACTATCCAATCTATATGTGGAGAAGTCAAAACGTTTCGTGTCTCCGAGGTGGTCAGCTCCTTGTAGAATGTGCAAGGAAACAACAATCAATTAATTTGTTACAACAACAACAATTTGCAAATGTCAGCGTTAAGGTCTCTGAACATAAAACACTCAATTCTAGCAGAGGCATTGTTCGGGACAGAGCCCGTTGTTTGTCGGACATGTCAGTGGAGGAAATCGTTGATGAGCTTAAAGATCAACATGTCACGTCTGTAAAGCGCTTCACAGTCAAGAAACAAGATGGTAGAACTGTTCCAAGCAACACGTATCTGTTTACGTTTTCATTGAGCACAGTCCCTAAATCAATAAAAGCTGGTTATTTCAATATCGGAGTGGAGGTGTATATCCCCACTCCACTCCGATGTTATACATGTCAGAAGTTTGGACATGGCTCCAAATCCTGCCGAAATATTCATCGTTGTCATCGTTGCAGTGAGGATCATGAAGATGCTGACTGCAGCAAAGATCCTAAATGTGTAAACTGCGGCAGTGATCATGTTTCATCTTCAAAAGCCTGCCCTGAATGGCAGATTCAATCAAAATTTGAAGTTGAACTATGAAAACAATATTTCCTTTTTTGAGGCCAAAAAACAAGTACATCAAATGCAGTCGAAGCCATCTTCGACAGTTAGTTATTCAGCTGCTGTCTCCAGAAAAACCACATCAGTGTCGGTTTCATGCCAAACCGATTTGACTTGGACTAAATCCAAACATCCTATCTCTGTGCAAACTACTTGTAATAGCCAGACCACTGTGACATCAGCCTCTCAGACTGTCAGCCAACCAGAGCAAACGATTGCTCAGACAACTGTTAATGTTGAGGAAAATGTTGCTGTGTCGAAAACTCATCGGAACCGCTTCAATCGGATGCAAACATCAAAAACTCCCTCTACTGTAGAGACGCCTGTAACAATAGAGGTTCACAACTCCTTTGAACCCCTGGATATGGAGGTATCTCCACCTTCAAAACACAAACATAGAAGTTCTTCCTCACGTTCTCGTGAGAGGTCACCCATAGAACCACCATGAGACAGAATCCTAATCTAATCCAGTGGAATTGCAGAGGCCTTAAGACCAATTTTAATGATCTACAATTATTATCACAAGATTTTAAACCATCAGCCTTTAGTTTACAGGAGACATACCTGAAAAGTACCGATAAATTTGATTTTCGTCAGTACAATTCCTTTCATTCGTTTTCACCCCCAGGTGAGAAAGCCACTGGTGGCACTTCAATTTTGGTGAGGCAGGGCGTGATTCATAGCCCTGTCCCTCTTAAAAGCAATCTTCAGGCTGTTGCTGTCCGCCTTTCTTTACAAATAACATTCACGCTTTGCTCACTATACATTTCTCCATCTTCGGCTCTTCAGCAGTCCGATCTTCAGGATCTCTTCGATCAGCTTCCCAAACCCTGTATTATCATGGGTGATCTTAACGGACACAACCCTTTGTGGGGAAGTACCGATACTAACAATAAAGGAAAATCCTCGAAGACTTCATTTCTAATAATAATTTATGCATATTTAACGATGGATCAGCCACTTATTTGCATCCTGGATTTGGAACTTATTCTGCACTTGATCTGTCTCTTACAGATCCCAATATTTATAACGAATTTGAATGGTCAGTCCACGATGACCTGTGTGGCAGTGACCATTTCCCAACATTACTTTCAGCTATAAACCCGAATGTTGATCCAACTGCCACAAGGTGGAATTTTAGTAAGGCCAACTGGCCATTATTTCAAACACTCTGTACTGACAACTTGAAATCTGAATTCTTTTACAATACTCTAGATCCAATTCAGTTATTCTCTGATACACTGAAGACTATTGCTGATGAAACTATACCTAAGTCCTCTGCAATTCCACATATTCGTAAACCATGGTTTAATAATGACTGTAAACAGGCCAGAAAGAATAGGAAGAAGGCAGAAAAGTATTTTCGCCGACATCCTGCAGTCCATAATTTAGATTAAGTGAAAATTTTAAATGCCAAGGCTCGACGCGCATTTAAACAAAATAAGCGTCAGTCTTGGCGAAACTATGTTTCCAAAATTAATTCTCGCACACCGATGTCAAAGGTGTGGAACATGATTCAACGAATAAAGGCAAAGGCTCAAAATCTACTGTCCACCATTTGAAGGATGGTGACAATTTATTGACAGATAAGGCTGATATTGCCAATCAGCTTGGTGAAACTCTCGCCAAACATTCTTCTTTCGTCCAATTACGTCCCTGAATTTCAAACCTACCAGAAACAACAGGAGAAGAAGCGACTTAATTTTACGCCGGATAATGGCTAAGACTATAATGAATTATTTTCATTAAATGAGCTCCACACTGCCCTTTGAGCAAGCTCATGATACAGCAACAGGGGCTGATGATATCCATTATCAGCTCTTGAAGCATTTACCAGAATCATGTCTGGAAACGCTGCTACATGTTTTGATGCAATATGGACTTCAGGGAATTTCCCAACTTCCTGGCGTAATGCCATTGTAGTCCCCATTCCAAAACCTGGCAAGGATCATACTGATCCGTCTAATTACAGACCAATCTCTTTAACGAGTTGCGTCTGTAAAACCATGGAACGAATAGTAAATAATAGATTAACATGGTATCTTAAAACCAATAATCTCATAACAAATATTCAATGTGGTTTCAGGAAAAATCGTAGTACCATTGATCATTTGGTACGTTTAGAATCCTTTGTTAAAAATGCTATAATAAATAAACAACATGCTGTATCGATATTCTTTGATCTCGAGAAAGCGTACGATACCACCTGGAAGCATGGCATTCTCAAGGATTTACATGATTTTGGTTTAAGGGGTCGTTTACCTCTCTTTATATCACAGTTTTAAAAGACAGGCAATTTCAAGTCCGAGTGGGTTCAACCCTGTCTGACCATTACAATCAGGATCAGGGTGTCCCACAAGGCAGTGTTTTTGTCTGTCACCCTGTTTAGTATTAAGATCAACAGTTTATCCAAGGTTTTAACTGATTCAATCGATGGATCATTATTTGTGGATGATTTTAATATTTCTTGTCGTGGGAAAAATATGCATACTATTGAACGGCAACTGCAGTTGTGTTTAAACAAAATACATAAATGGTGTCTTGAAAACGGATTTAAATTTTCTAAATCCAAAACTAATTGTATTCATTTCTGCCGTAAATACAAACCTCATAAAGACCCAAAACTATCTTTAAATGGCACTCCTATCAAAGTTGTTAAGGAGGCCAAGTTCTTGGGTCTAATTTTTGACTCCCATCTAACATTTCTGCCACATATTAAATCCCTAAAAACTAAATGCCTGAAGGCACTTGACTTGATGAAAGTCGTTTCAAATTCTAAGTGGGGAGGGGATCAAGCTACCCTCTTACATCTGTATCGATCATTGGTCCGTTCCAAACTTGATTATGGCTCCATCGTATATGGTGGAGCCTGCAAAAGCAACCTACAACTTTTAGATTCTGTCCACCACCAAGGCCTGAGACTTTGTCTTGGGTCCTTGACAGTCTCTACGTCGAGGCAGATGAGCCATCTCTTGCACAACGCCGTATAAAATTATCTTTACAATATATTACTAAACTATTTTCTAATGAGTGTAACCCTGCATATAACTGTGTCTTTCATCCCCTTTATGAGGATTTATACAACAACAAACCTTCTTCTCTTATACCGCCTCTTGGGCACAGAATTAAGCCTTTCATTTCTGCTGCCGGCATTGAGCTGGAAAATATAGCTCCTTCCCGTCTTCTTTCTTCTCCTCCTTGGCAACTGGTGAGGCCTGAAGTTGACCTAACTCTGACAAAGTTTAAGAAATCTGTAACTAATGACTTACAATATAAACAAGAATATAATCAATTAAAAAATAAATATAATACATATAAATCCTTATTTACAGATGGGTCCAAGGATGGTGGCGCGGTGGCTTGTGCCACGGTCATTGGATCCAGAACAATCTCTTCTCGTTTACCAGATAACAGCTCTATTTTTACAGCAGAAGCTAACGCCATATTAACAGCTCTTCAATATATTAATAAACACCGTAAATATGAGCAATACATCATCTTTTCCGATTCTCTTTCGTGTCTTCAGGCTATTAAAAATCTTTCTTGTAAACATCCACTTTTATTAGAAATTATTGAATTGTATAATGAGCTTGCTACTGGCCAATGCGACATCGTCTTTTGTTGGTTACCCAGCCACGTTGGCATTTCTGGGAACACAATGGCTGATATTGCTGCTAAGGCAGCACTCAACAAGTCTGAGACCCCACTTCTGATCCCATTCTCTGATTACAAAGCTGCTATAAGATCTTATATCCGCGATCTGATGCAAAAGAAGTGGGACACCCAAGTAGGTATTAATAAATTACATGCAATAAAACCCTACATTGGTTACACTTACTTGGGTTGTCAGTCCAGATTTGAAGAGGTCATTATGCGACGATGTCGCATTGGCCACACTAGATATACTCACCAATATTTACTGAAAGGCGAAGATCCTCCGTTTTGCATCCCTTGTGATGAAAGAATCACAGTCAAGCATGTCTTGCTTGACTGCATTGAATATTCCATCACAAGGGATAAGTATTTTAATGTCAAGACATTGAAGGATCTTTTTATAATGTTAATTATCATTTAATAGTTGAATTTTTAAAAGAATTAGATTTGTGGACTGATCTGTAAATAGTTAAATATTATATTGATGGTAGTTTCTGTTAGTAACTGAGATTGTTAGTGGCTGTACCCTTAAAGGGGGTTGACGTAGCGTAAAATTATTGTCCCCCTGAGAGGGTACGTAAGTCCCAAAACTTTCAAAGTCAATTTAAACTTGCCAGGATTTTTAAACGTAGTATTCTTGTTCTTTTAATTTTGGCTAACATTTCTTCCAATCGCCAGCAGCTGAAGGGATGGTGTAAATCCAGCTAGGGTCCATGCAGGTAGCAAAAGTAATGTAAGTCCCCATGGTCCCTAGTATGGTGATCTACCTTCAGTTGTTGGCGATCTATTGCCTATTTTTTATATTGTGCTGTCCCCTAAAGTTAAAATGTTTTAGATTTAATTACTAGATTTACATGTATATCTGTGATATTCTAGTTGTTTTACTGTCCTTCGTCGGCAGGTTTGTATAATATCTGTATATATATTCTATTTAAATGTTCTCGTCACGATATGGCTGAAATATTGCCGATGTGACGTTAAATATTAACTCACTCACTCACTCCGCCTCTTGGGCTCAGGATTAAGCCATTCATTACTGCTGCCGGCATTGAGCTGGAAAATATATCTCTTTCCCGTCTTCCGAAAGCAGAAACTAATGAATTACAATATAAACAAGAATATCATCAATTAAAAAGTAAATATAATACATATAAATCCTCATTTACAGATGGGTCCAAGGATGGTTGCGCGGTTGCTTGTGCCACTGTCATTTGGTCCAAAACAATATCTTCCAGATTACCCAATGACAGTTCAATTTTCACAGCAGAAGCAAACGCAATACTAACAGCTCTTAAATATATTAATAAACACCGTAAATATAAACAATATATCATCTTTTCAGATTCTCGTTCGTGTCTTCAGGCTATTAAAAATCTTCTTGCAAACATCCACTTTTATTAGAAATTATTTAATTGTATAATGAACTTGCTACTGGCCAATGCCACATCGTCTTTTGTTGGTTACCCAGCCACGTTGGCATTTCTGGGAACACCATGGCTGATCTTGCTGCTAAGGCAGCACTCAACAAGTCTGTGACACCACTTCTTATCCTATATTCTGATTACAAAGCTAGTATTAGAACCTACATCCGTGATCTGATGCAGAAGAAGTGGGACACCCAGGTAGGTATTAATAAATTACATGAAATAAAACCCTACATTGGTTACACCTACTTGGGTTGTGAGTCCAGATTTGAAGAGGTCATTATGCGGCGATGTCGCATTGGCCACACAAGATATACTCATGAATATTTATTGAAAGGCGAAGATCCTCCGTTTTGCATCCCTTGTGATGAAAGAATCACAGTCAAGCATGTCTTGCTTGACTGCATTGAATATTCCATCACAGGGGATAACTATTTCAAAGTAAACACTATGAAGGATCTTGTTAATAATGTCAGTTCTCATTTAATTATTGCATTTTTAAAAGAATTAGATTTGTTAAGTGATTTGAAAATAGATATATATTTTATTATTGGTAGTTTGAATTAGTAACTGAGATTGTTAGTGGCTGTACCCTCAAAGGGGGTTGAAGTAGCGTAAAATTATTGTCCTCCTGAGAGGGTACGTAAGTCCCAAAACATTTCAAGTCAATTTAAGTGTACCAGGTTTTTAATCGTAGTATTTTTGTGTTTTTAATGTATGGCTAAATCTGAGCATCAACGCCAATGGCTGAAGGGATGGTGTAAATCCAGCTAGGGTCCATGCAGGTAGCAAAAGTAATGTAAGTCCCCATGGGCCGTAGTATGGTGAGCTACCTTTGGTTGTTGGCGATCTATAGCCCGTATTTTATATTGTATTGTCTTCTTTAATTGGAATATTTTAACTTTCCGCTAGTTTTATATTTAATACTGTGATTTTCTAGTCTGTTTACTGTCCATCGCCGACAGGTTTTAATCTTCACAATGTTTCTACTTTTTATTGTATGGCTTGTTTTTGTCACGATATGGGTGCAATATTGCCGATGTGACGTTAAATATTAACTCACTCACTCACTCACTCATGAGATTTATCTGTCTTGAACACTCTTTGGCTATGTGCCCAAGCATTTGGCATTTGTTGCACTTGACCTCATGACAGTTTCTGATGACGTGGTCAGGAGAGTCGCATTTATAGCACACTCTAATCTGATTATTATGCAATACCCTAAAGTATTTTGCTCCATTCACAGTTTCAAAACACATTGAATATTGGAGTGATTTTAAATCCGTTGGAAATCTGACTTTCACAAACCTTGTCCCATCTACAATATAGGTACCCTTGTACTTTCTTCTCCTGATCGGTGACAAAAATTCAATGTTTTTCTGTTCAAGTTTTTCTCTGATATTATCATGTGTTATATACACAGGCAAATGCATAAACGAGACCAAAACAGTCGGGTTGTAGAGAAAACTGCACTGATAAGTGTCACCATCAATTTCCAACCCTTCAACTACAATGAGTTTTGCATCAACAGTGTCTTTCAACGATAATTCAAAACAATCCCCACCTCTCAAAACGACTCCGGTTACATGTCCCACCATATCCAGTGCTCCTCTGATAACATCCTCAGCTCGAATCTTAGATGTATCTCCAACATCGACGATGATAGTATCATTTGAATAAACATCTTCCACTTCAGTTTCAGTTCTAACATCAACTTTCCCACTGTGACTGGTACTCGGGACTCCAGTCGTCAATTTATCTCGTGCAGTGCACAGAATGCCTTAAAACACAAGGAACTTGTAAATCAGTTTCATGTGTTGTGCAAGAATAGAATCTACAACTTGTTTGCAGAATATAGCCACAGATTTCATACTCTGCAGACAATTTACCATCTGTCATGAGACCTCAGGTAAACACGTCAACTCTCAATCAAATCAAGGGAGACAACCCAACTGGAAGTAAGACCTACAATTAGTGCTATCAACTGCTGCTGGGGCGGTGGGGTAGTCTAGTGGTTAAGGCGTTCGCTCGTCACGCCGAAGACCCGGGTTCGATTCCTCACATTGGTACAATGTGTTAAGCCCATTTCTGGTGTCCCCCGCCGTGATATTGCTGGAATATTGCTAAAAGCGGCGTAAAACCAAACTCACTCACTGCTGCTTGTATAAAAAACAATCATGTATTTACATGCGCATTGTTATCATTGTTGTCGTGTTTGACAAGGGATAAGACGTCTGACTACTGTTAAGAAGATGCCAACATGGAATCGTGGCACCCTAGAACTTATGTTTTGTTGTTTTGTCATGGAATGTCATCGTCACCAGCATAAAATGGGATCATATTCTGTTAATAGGTTTTATCATATTCAAGAGATAAGGCATAAATTCCTTAGTTCATTGTCAAAAGATGTGACATAAAATATACAATGGTTTGTTTCCCAATACAATTGAGCTGGCAATTGACAAAGGCTCTCAGCAATTTCAGCCTCAATGCATATTTTTTTTAAAGTAAATTTGGTATATTAAGACCTCCATCTAAACAAACACCAATTCATGTATTGTATGCTATTTTGGCAGTTTTATTGTGCCACAAAAAGTTCCTAAACATTTGAGTGAATTTATTCTCAACGCAATATGGAACAGGTAGTACAGTGAACATATACCACAAACGAGAGCTCATTCTTTCCCCAATTTAATGTTTGACACATTGCTTTGTCCATGCCAAATAAATGCCTAGTACTTCTATACAATCCCTATTAACTTTAACCGGAATTTTGATTGAAAAAATATCTGAACCTATTTTTACCAAATAACAAAATTTCAGATTTTTCAATGTTGATTTTTGCACCTGTTGCCTCACAATATAGGTTAACTGTACTAAATGTTTCAAGGACAGAGTTAACATCTGAGACAGAAATTGTAGTGTCATCAGCATGTTGGTACATTAAAGAGTTAATATCATTGCTGATGCTAATTCCATGAATATCAGGATTATTTCTGATTATCAAATTCAGTGGCTCTGATACCAAAACATTTAGCATCGAGCTCATTGGATCCCCTTGCCGAACTCCACGGGTTAGTGTAAAAGTACGGTGTCAAATGGCCATTGCACTTCACAGAACTCTTTATATCAGTATATAAGATCTTAATCCATGAAATGAATAAATTTCCTATGTTAAATTTCCTAAGAATTTGAAATAAATATTGGTTTGAAACCCTGTCAAAAGCTTTTTCTTGATCTATTTTAATGAGATAGGAGTCATCATTACGATTATTGATAACATCAATAACATCTCGAACAGAGTGAAGGTTGTTGGCTATGTCTCTTCCTGGTACACAACAAGGTTGTTCAGGGGAGACAATTGAAGCCATGACATTTCTCAATCTCGACGATAACTCTCTTGATATGAGTTAGAATCTACATTAATCAATGAAATAGGTCTGTAACACTTAATGTCTCTCTTGTCTCCTTTCTTTTTATAAAACAAACTGATAATACTCTTTTTCATGGAACGAGAAAGATTATGATCTTTGTATATACCATCTACAACTTCTAAAAAGAAGGGACATAAAATATCCCAAGACTTTAAATAAAACTCAACAGTTAGCCCGTCCGGGCCAGGTGATTTATTCTTTTTCATTCCTTTGAGTGTCACTGTAAGCTCACTCTGAGAAATAGGTAGGTCACATGAATTTTTTTCTGCCTCAGAAAGGTTTTTTTCAATATTATCAATGAGGCCCTGTTGTTTTACTAAATTACATTGCTCGTCAGTAAATAAGGATGAGTAAAATTGCTGAGCAGTATCCAAAATATCCTCTGTGCTCCTGGCTATCGTACCATCTCCCTTGAAGAGTGATGTTATTGAATTAGCCTGTTTTTTAGTTTTTTCAAGGTTCAAAAAGTAACTGGTGTTTCTATCTGAATCCAGCGTGCACTGTGCTTTTGACCTGAGAATGGCACCCTTGCATTTATTATTCTCATATATCTCAAATTCATTTTCCAATGATTGTAAATCAGTAGATGTATAGCCAGGAATGGACGATATTTTATGATATTCAATTCTAAGCCTATTTTGAATTTTGTAATAATCAGCTTTTGCTTGGTTGCTTTTTTTAGATGCATAAAATCTGGAAAATGTTTTGAACTTGTATTTTAAGTTATCCCACCATATCAATGGCTCTGTTTTAAGTAAAGGGCACTGTTTTACCTCCTCTATTAATGCAATAATTCTTAGGTAGAATGTAAAATCTTCCAGAAGCTGATTATTAAAAATCCATACCCCAGGACCTCTTTCTACTGAAGAAAAGTCCAACCTCAGTGCAACTATGCTGTGATCACTCACAGAGGAGTATCTAATGTAACTGTTTATAGCGCTTGTAATAAGATCTCTTGAAACAATTATGAGATCAATTCTAGATTGTTTAAGAACTCCTAACACATACTGCATTCTAGTAAACTCTTTTTTGTCATAGTTTTTATATCTCCATATATCAACAAAGTTGTTATTGGAGAGAAAATTGTTTAAAACGTTGCTACTTTGAATGTTAAACGATGTATTATTTATGCCCTTATGAAGTAAAGGATTTATTATCTCATTAAAATCTCCAGCACAAATTAAATGTTCTTTTTCAATCCATTTTCTCAAATTGTTGAAGAAATGTATTCTCTCCTTAATCTCATTTGGGGCATACACACTTAATAAACTCACTGTTCTATTTTCAAAAGACAAAGAAGCCTTTATTATTCTTCCATCTTTATCTTTTTTTAAGCATCGTAACTTTTTGCTCAAAACCAGTTGAGACTAATATAGCTACACCTCTTCTGTCATTTTCTGCATGAGAATATAAAATAAAAAAAAAGTTCCTGGCCATAAATGTTTATATTTTTCTATATATTCATCCGACCAAAAGGTTTCCTGCAAAAATGCAATATCAACGTGAGAGTTCAGAATTAGTGAAAATACATTTTGCATTTTAGCTGTATCACGGAGTCCATTTACATTCCATGGCCATATTGTGACAATTACAATTAAGAGAAACAGATGGTTAATAAACAACATTATGAGGTTTCCATAACACGTTTCGACACTCCTGATAGTTCTCTTCTATCGTTGACCTTTTCTGCTTTCTTTTTCTTTTGTGTGTCTTTCGTTTTCTCTCACTTTATTTTTCAAGTCATTGCTATGTATTACTGTGTCTGTTAACTTTGGCTGTAGTTTGTGCCTTCTTGCACGTTTACGTGAAGAAATTGTCCACTTAGCAGATGTCACACATGTTTGTTGAATGTCTTTATCATCTTCTGTTATGTCAAGTCTATCTTGAGACAAAGCGTTCTTGTCTGTGCTGCCATTGTCCTTCTCCTTGTCACAACTAGGAATGTTCTCAGAATACGGAACTGCACGTGTATTTGCCTCCTCAGTCTTTCTTTCCTTTTCTTCTACTTTTGTCTCTTCCTCTTCATTTTCTTTTGCTTCTTCTGGTCCTTCTGTATGGTTCTCATTTGACTCAGAATCATTTTCCAGAGGAACCTCATCCCAAGATTTCGTTGGGGCTAGCTCTCTCTCCAACTCAGATTAAGAAACGCTGACCTGATCATAATCTTCCACATCGGAGAAACAGTTGCAAATATCAATTGGACGAAAACATATATCGCAATTGCGTTCCTGTTTTCTTTCTGCATTGCAATTTCTGGCTATATGACCTCGTCCATTGCATTTAAAGCATTTGGTGTTTGGGCAATCTTTTACCATGTGACCCCCCAGAATTGCACTTGAAACATAAACGCTCTTGAGGGTGTTAAATCCCATGGAATATGGTAATGAGGTGCACTTAGGGGGGAAATACAACCCCCACATATTGTGTTCCGTCAACAATGTTTGTGCCTTTCAGAGTCCTGTGTTTAATATCACTTTTCATTGTGATTCCTCATTTGATGAGAAGCCTTTCAATTTCTACATCATCAATGTAAGGCGGGAGATGTAAAACTGACACCACCACGATGTCACTGTGAAGACGTCTAAATGAGATGTGTTGATCTCCTATGACCAAGTCATCGGTTCCTGCAAGAATCCTTGCCTCGGTACTATCTGGGACTGTTACATCATAGCAATCGGTGCCTTTCAAAACACATGCCCACACATCAGATACATATTCCACCAATGCATTGGATAGCATAGTTGCACTTACAACTTTATTATCTCCAATATTAACTTCAATTGTGCAGTCTGATCTGATACTTTCTTTTTGATTTGATGTCCGCCATTTTGTATCCAGTCGGCAAGATATCAACAAGAAAGACAAAGTCTTGAGCACGCACCAAAGTGCTTGCTAATACGGCAGGTTCACCTACAATTACATTGTGAATGTTCTCCTACCTTTTAAGCACCGAATTGAAATCCAGACGCGCGTATAAACGATGATATCCGAGAACATCTATCACTCTCTCGTCAACACGTCCACACACCTCCGAATCAAGGGAGGTAACCAAAGTCCAACGCCTTAACCACTCGGCCACCGTGCTGATGTCTTTCAAAGTGAAAACGTGGAGCTGTGTGTCGGGTAATTGCTAATGCATAGACATACGCCAAGAATATGTGTTATATGTAACTTACCCATTTGCAAGCTATTTCTCGAGGTACCATGTTGTCCTTAAACTCGTTTGTACCCTACCCGGACATTAAAAATACTGAAGTTAGCACGGGTGGGGTTTGAACCCACGCGGACATACGTCTATTGGATCTTAAGTCCATTGCCTTTTTTTTTT
Organism: Haliotis rubra; assembly: GCF_003918875.1. Lineage (NCBI taxonomy): Eukaryota > Metazoa > Mollusca > Gastropoda > Lepetellida > Haliotidae > Haliotis > Haliotis rubra. Next base: position 107,126 of record NW_025765434.1, read on the forward strand.
TTCTTTTTTTTTAATAAAATTTTATTACTGAAGATATTGTACATGAGGCATTTATAATGCTACATAAAAGGGCTAAAAGGTACCACAGATGTTGAATTGCATTCAAGTCATGTATAACATTACATGCATTTCATTCTTGAAACGGATACCTAAATACAAGCTTACTACCGTCTAACTCCAGGAAGTTTACTGGCATGATATATCGCTGAATAAACTTATCAGCGCGGTTTTCAAATTGATACCTTGCCCACAACAGATTAAAGTGTTGTTTTGCGTAACAGTTGAATAATTTTTCCAGACTGAGATTGCATCTCTGTAGAGAAAGAACCGCTCTTTTCTTGAAAACAGAGATTCTATATACAAATAGCAATATGTTGATACTGTGCTCAGACGAGACTGATTTGTCATGATTGAAACCAAATAGAAGGCAGGAAACTAACTGATTAAATGAAAATCCAGTGTCCATTATTAAATCTGTGAACAGAGATTTAAGAACGGAAATTGTGTCATACAATTCATCACAGAATACGAACATGTGAAGCAAATTTTCAACTTCAGTTTTACAAACCGGACACAGGTCAGTGTCTGTTTTGCCATATTTGAATAATTTTTCATTTGTGTAGATAATATTATGGCTTAACCTGAAATCCAAATCAATTTGTTCAGAGGATTTATCTATCAAGAATACACTTTTCCAAACTTCTGGCCAGTTAATGTCAATTGCATAGTTATCCCAGAATGAAATGGCTGTTGGCTCACAAAATTATGCAGTAACAAATAAGGAATAATTAAATTTAACTGTGAGATCTTTAGAAGAAATATTTACATCATCTTTGCAAATAACAGCATCAGAATAATGTTCATTGTTATGTTTTATCGTTTTACTGGACAAAATTGGCAACCACTCACTTGGTAGTGACTGAATGATAATACAGTATGCTGTCTGTATCTCTGACACAGGTATATCATGTCTGTGATCGTGTATAATTTCTTTTATTGCTGGAAGAGGTAAAAAGCCGGGGATAAACTCATAACAAATATCGGCAATAGTAACAATTCCTGAATCAATGAAAAATCTAAACAGCAGCATTTTGCCCTTATAGCAAATGTGCGGATTATGAAACAAAGGTTGCGACATGATATCCTCGTGCTTAGTGACAAGCAGTCGCCTGCCGCACTTGATTTCGTCCCATGCAATCAAAACCTCAGCATAGAACGTGTTCATATGGGTCAAACCAGGACGACTGTAAACAATACTGAAAATATTTTTCTTCAAACCCATGTTCATGTATTGGGACATGAACACAGAACACGTTTGCTTCCATACTGCATGGAAATTAGCATCCATGAGTTTTCGAATGACTTTTAATCTAAATGCATATATTTTGTATTTAAAATATGGAATTGATAAGCCCCCCCTGTGTAAAATGACCACAGCATGTCGACTGCTTGATCAGTGGGGTTTTACCGCCCCAGATAAAATGTGAAATTGCTGAATTTATTTCTTTCCTTGCCCACTCTGGAACAGGCACTACATGTACAGTATACCACAACCTGGACATTATGAACGTATTTATCACAATAGACTTACCCTGTAAGGATAAGTTTCTTTGTGACCACAACCCTAACAGAGACTTGATTTTAGATATTTTGGTCTTCCAGTTTTTGCTTTCACGTTGAGCTTTATCAGGACCAAGGAAAATCCCTAATATTTTGACACAGTCATTTCTAACAGTAACTGGTAAGTTAAAATTCATATTGTTTGACCGGGCTTTACCTAAACACAGAACTTGAGATTTTGTTAGATTGACCTTTGCCCCGGTTGCATCACAATAGTCATTCACAGTGTCGAAAGTATTATATACAGACTGAGCATCAGACACTGTAACAGTAGTGTCGTCTGCATGTTGATATATTAAAGATGAGCACTGATTTGTGATTTGCACCGCATGTATAGATGAGTTAGCCTTAATGAGTAAGTTCAAGGGTTGACTACCAATAACAAAAATTAAGCTACTGAGGGGATCACCTTGTCGGACAGATTGTCCTATTGGAAAATATGGTGTAAGGTGACCATTGATTTTTACACTGCTTTTTAAGTCAGTGTATACCCAGCGGGCACACAACGTTGAATCAACGTTGAATCAACGTTGAATTTTGGTTGTTTGGTTGATCAACCTTTCATAAACGTTGATTCAACGTTTATCATGCGACCAAAGAAAGTTAGTCGAGATTCGTTTAGTTGTCAACGTTGTTTCAACGTAAGGAACCAACAAAATGTCAACTAATTGTTTCCTTGGCAAATTTGATACATAATTCATATTGGTAATAGGTATCCAACATATCAACTATCATTTCGGAACATTATTTTCATAAAAGATCAAGATCGAGCTAGTGACAGATATAATCTTATATATTATTTGATTGTGCATCGATCAACGGACGGAAATATTACGTAAATCGCAGTTTTAGGTATAAAGTCATCAGTTATCCAAATTGCATTACATTTGATATTTTCCCACAAAACTGTGAAAATTGTATAATTCCCGACAATTTGCTTTCAAACACAAGCCAGATGTTGACCTTTCGATCGCCTCGTTTGGCCATATCCGGACATGCGCACAATTATCGCGCGCGCAAAGGCAGCTGATCGTTGTCAGTTCACCTTGGCGAAGTTCAACGCAATATCGTTCTATTTTCACCATCTTCACGGCATGCTGGTGTTTATTTGGTAAGTATGTCCTTCATGTATAATGAAAACGTAGGAATGCCGTTTAAATCTAGCAGTAGCAAGAAACTCCGAATTAGGGCTCATGTTTTATCTCACAAGGTTACCGGTATGTCACAGTACATGTTTCTCAAAAGTTTGTTTTGTTATTTTTCAATATATTTGCATGCATATATTTGGCATTTTATTATGTAATCGAATAAGATTTCCTTTCGTACCCATCACCTGATTTGAATTTTGCAAATATACATTTTCAAATAATCAATGAAGTACATCAATATAAGGAACCGTTCATAATTAAATATATGGCTGCGGGTGGGGGTGTTGATTGTAAGGGTTGGAGGTGGGGTGGGGTGGGGTGGGGTGGGGTGTCACCCATTTTGTTCAGGGGAGCTAAGGGGTCAGCATTTTTGTACACACGCACTATGTTTAGAAATTATGGGAAGGGGAGAGGGCGTCATAGATAATGTACATGACATGCAGGGTGGGCCGTCTCTTATTCTGTACATACTCATACACTTTTAGGGGTGGTGGTGTAATTCACATTGTACATAAAAATCAACATCACCCCAAAGCCATACATTATGAACGGTCCCTAAGGGCAGCTATACAAAATCGGATAGGTTTAATCAACATTTTATATTGCATCCCATTATTATGAACATTTGTTCGTTTGAATAGATCTATCAGTAAATGATGCATTGAGCACGCCCTGAACCCCTTTTAACATATGTATATTATTGGGGGGGGGGAGGGGGTGGTGGAGAATGGCGTAAGGAAATGCAACGAAAATTTTCACTTTAAAATGTCTTGTGAAAGTCTTTGTTAAGGATGAAATTGTATATAATTTATTTGAACTTTTATTTATTTACATAAAGTGTAACTTCACTAATGATTCTTTGATGGGACAATTAACAAAACTGCACCCACAGACTTTCATTCTTACACTTGTTTGGATGGGGTATGATAATTCATGTCTCTTAAAGGTTACAATCTTACATACAAAAGAAGTAATTTTAATGTAAGGAACATTTAATTATGAAATAAGATTATTTTAATGGAATTTGCAGAAATCTCATCTTCGAACACTGGGTGGCAGCAATTTTGTGGATCACATAAAAGGAGCAAGGCTAAGGTAACGCGTTTTTTTAACATTTCACTTGTTTCCAGTATATCCACCACAAAGTTTAAGAGAAAGATGATAATGTTCTTTCATTACCACCTGTTTTGAATATTTGTGATAATGTTTGGTCTTTTTTGGTGAAAATAGCTGGTCTTTGTTTTCATTTATATATTAAGGTTGATCATTTAAAAGAAAAAATTGACAATGATTTCTCCCGGAGATGTTTAGTTTAATGAGCACTCCCTTGCTTGGCGCCATATTGTTTTTCGCCGTAAACAGCTGGATGCAAGATAGCACGCGAGAGGACAGAAGTCATACATTTATAGATATATATAGAGATGTTTATTGCTGGGAAACACACTCTTCAGGTATTTGGTCAGCTGTAGAATTTGAATATGATGTTTTTTATTATTGTCTAATGGTAGGTTTTTTCATTATTTGCAATCTAATATGTGTGCAGTGAAACATACCGAGATTTGGAAGAGTCCATTATTTAAAGTACAGGTGTTGTTAGATATCAGCATTTTATGTACATGTTCCCCGTTAAGATCATCTATCGAGTATATTAGAGAAGGTGTATATTTGTAGTGTTTTTAAATCAGAGTTATTTTCAGTGAATGACCTACATTTCAATATGTTTTGGCCACCTGTCACCCCTTTGGTCAAATACAGTAGGACTTCCATTTCTTGGAATTGAGTGTCAGAGATGCACTGTTTCCAAGAATTTGCGTTAGCCAGCGATGTTTGTTTACGAGTACATTTAAGTCTTTTTTGAGTGTAGATTGGAGTTGTAAGAGATGTTATTCAATGTCTTATTATTCATGGTATGATAGATTATTTCTGGCAATGTAGAGTTTAATCTCATTATTTTATTGTTCATGATTCAGAGAAGCATAGTTATGACGTCGCAGATAATACGCACACATAATTCATTATATGAGAGATTTTCTAAGCGTTCCTATAAGAGATTAAGTGTAAACATTTATGAATTATAAAAAAGTTATTTATCTGAGTTTTATGAGTGTACAAATGACAAAGAGAGAGAGAGAGAGTAGATACTTGAGAATATATTGTATACTTATGAGAGCTCATTATTGTTTTTCAGAACTCCATGATCCATACTTCCTTGTGTTTGGGAACAAATGGTGTTGGGAGACCTCCCACAATAGACTTGTTCTTTGACCTGTGAACCACCACCCATTTTGTTTTCTTATCATTTAATGTAAAATTGCTTTTGTTACAAATTATGACTCCTGGTAGCAAAATTGCTACATCAGTTCAACTCCTATTAATTTGAAATAATCATTTCCGAGAATCTCTAAAGAAAACTAAATCTGACAGAATAACAACAATCTTCCATTGTTTTGCAGGACAATGTCAAACAATTTGATGTCAAGAATGAATGTTGATGGGCAAAACGGCAAGTTTTCTTTTAAGAATACAAGGTTGTATTCAATCATCTCTGGTAAGTTAATTACCAAGTGCAGCATTTTCATCATGACCATAGCAAATAATATATGACAGTAAAGCATCGTCTAATTCATCCTACCGGTAATTCATAGTCTAATTAAATAATCAACTTGCAAATGAGGATTTTCTTTAAAAAATGTTTAAGAAAACTTCCATTCCTTCGGTTAAAAATATAAATTGTTTACACTTTTCGTCATATTTTGTATTGATGCTGTTCATATGTTCACATGCCAAGTTACAGCAGTGAAATGAACCTTTCAAGTGATTGATTAAACAAATACTTGAATCATTTAAGACAATATATCTTCCATATAACTTATTCATGTATTTAAATATAAAATTTCAGAATGTGTCCTATCTCAAGGGAATGAGATGGGAATGCATCCGAAGCAAATTTCAAGAAAGAGTTAGGAACGTTTCTGAAGTATCCACCTGACCGCCAGGCAGGGGAGTGGCAGAAAGAAGAGGAGCTGATAATTGTGTTTTTGGAGTTGTAATTGTGTTGAAAAATCTGAACTGTGGTATTAAAATTGGTGGCGTAAATGTCACTTTGATGCTATATGCAGATGATATTGTGTTATTAGCACAACAGAGATCACCTACAGACTATGTCATGTGTGATGTTTTACATTATGCATTAAACCACGTTTTCTGTGTGCGCGTGTGTTCATAAAGATTTCATGAAAAGTGACTTGTTTTATGTGCTGTCTCCAGGTATAGTTCCTGGTCATCTTGGATCCCTTTCATGGTGAAAGTAATTGCATTGTGTTTATTCAGGGGTCTGTCTAAGAGCTGAAATTCAGACAAAATGTCTTCTCGGGACAATTTTCACCTTTTCAAGGTAACAATACAACAGTAAATAGTTTTTCTTAATTTGGAATACTCTTTTCTTCTTACTGGAATTATACGTCCAACTGACATAAAACTTAAATGAACATTATATTGAATGTGGAATTGTAACCAAGTATTTTATCAGGTAAATATTTTTACTGCAATTTTCTGTTTGAACACTGTTTATTGCAGGTAGCTTTTTGGGTATTTTAGCTGGATGCAGGAGTTTGGTGCTACTTTATTGTAGTTTAAAGATGAAATGCGAGTCTATTTACAGGAAAGCGTAATACCTCCCAGACACAACCACGGAACAACCCATTTTCAACGTTAATAATATGTCAGACTTCAACATTGATTCCACGTCGGATATCTACGTCAAAACAACTTTCATATACAACCTATTTTCAATCTATTTTCAACGTTGAGGATCAACCTATTCTCAACGTTGATAATCGGTCAAACTTCAACGTTGATTCCACGTCGGATATCTACGTCAAAAAAACTTTCATATACAACCTATTTTCAATCTATTTTCAACGTTGAGGATCAACCTATTCTCAATGTTGAAACAACGTTGATGTGCCTGCTGGGTAAAGTTTTGATCCAAGAAATGAATGATGTACCAAAATTTAGTTTTTCCAAAATCTTGAAAATGAATGAATGTGAGACGCGATCAAATGCTTTTTCTTGATCAATCGTGATTAGATATGCATCTTCATTACCTTTATCCACTATTTCTATAACGTCTCTCACAGAGAGAATGTTGTCGGAAATATCCCTTCCTGGAACACAACATGACTGTTCCGGCGAAATTATTTTTGGCATAATTGTTTTTAATTTAAGAGCAAGTGAACGAGATATAAGTTTACAATCAACATTGAGTAACGAAATTGGTCTAAAATGTCTTAGGTCTGTTTTATGACCTCTTTTCTTATAGAAGAGGCTAATAACACCTTTCTTCATTGATCTTGACATGTTTTTTTCATCAAAAATACATTTCACCACTCGTCCAAATATGGGGTTAAGTATCTCCCAAAATGCAGCATAAAATTCAACTGTTAGTCCATCGTTGCCTGGGGATTTATTTCTTTTCATACCTTTAAGAGCTTTAGTTAGATCTTCTATGGAAATAGCAGCTTCAAGACTTTCTCTATCATTATCTGGAAGAACATCAGTTATTAAATCTAGAATTTGATCTTGCTTATATAGATCGATCAGTTTCTCCGAGTGAATATAACTTGGAATAAAATGAATATGCGTGATCAAGAATATCTTCAGTTCTACGAGTTAAACCATTTTCTGTCATAATTTCTTTGATGCAATTAGATTCTTGTTTACATTTTTCTAAAGCCCATTGAACGTTTGAGCGTAGAATAGCCCCTTGACATTTAGTTTGTTCATAATTCTCCATATCTATATGAAGACTTTGGATGTGCGTAAGATCATGATTAGGATGTTTAGATAACTTGTCATATTCGCAGCGTAAATTATTTTGCAGTTTGTATTATTCACCTTTTTCTTCTTTGCTTTTTTTGCAAGAAAAATATATTGCACATTTTTTAAGTTTATATTTAAGGTTATCCCACCATATCAATGTTTCTTCTTCATAAAGTGGACATAATAAACTTTCATTGATAATGCTTATCACCCTCAGCCGAAATTCAGTGTTCTGAAGCAACTGATTATTGAAAACCCATAATCCAGCACCTTTCTCTGCATGAGAGAAATCTAAATTAAGGCATGTGATATTATGATCTCTTTAAGTTGAATATTTTATATATGTATTCATTACATGAGGAATTAGGGATCTTGAAATCAAAATGAAATCAATACGAGACTGTTTCATTTCACCTTTGACAATTTGCTGTCGTGTGAATTCTCTCTTATCAGGATTTCTGTGTCTCCATATATCACATAGGCTTTTGCACCGTATGATGTTTTGTAATATATTACTACTTTTTATATTAAAGGATTTCATATTAGCTGCTCTATCCATTAATACATCTGTAATCTCATTATAATCTCCAGCTGCTATCACATTATCTCCTGATAAATATGTAACTAATAAGTCATAAAACACGATTCTCTCAGTTGCATTATTTGGTGCATAAACATTTACACATGAATACAGAACGTTATCATTTTTAAAAGTCACTTTTAAAAGTCTACCAGTGTTGTCACAACTGTGAAAGTTTACTTTGCTTGGAAACCGTGACGAGAAGAGTATTGCCACTCCCTTCCTTTTTTCATTGGGCCAATTATTGAAAACATTTTCCCTTGCCACAGATGTTTATAGTGTTTTACGAAATCGTCATCCCAGAAGGTGTCCTGAAGAAAACAAATATCAGCATGTGAATTTTTCACAGTTGTGAAAACATGATGAACTTTAGAAACATCTCTCAGACCATTCACATCCCTGACATGATTACCACCATGACAATTAAGGTGTAATAGAGGTGATACATTGTTAATCTTTGTATTCACATTCAAAGTCATTAACGTCATGTTTTTTACCATCAACTTTACCTCTAGCCTTGACCTTTCTCATTTGCTTCTTGCTCATTCCATTCCCCCCATTTACTGTTTTTTTCCTCTTTCTTTCCTCATTCATACCTTGTATTTTTTAAATTTTGGTATTCTGCTTACCCTTGGCTGGAGATGGTTTGTGATCAGTGTTCTCCTCGCCAATAACTTCTTTCTCTCCCTTTCCTTCTTCTTCATTCTCACTTTAACTCCCACCCTTCTCATTCTCACTTTCCACATTCATTCTCTCTGGTACAACATCATCAGGTTCAGTGACAGATCCACTATCCGTTTTGTCGTTTACTTTGCTGTTGGTTTTAGTAGGGCCTGACAAAGACCAGTCATTTTCATAATTGGCTGCCTCCCCTTCAATCGGTTCCATACATAAACTATATGGATCCACATACACACTGTCTTCAATTGTCTCATCTTCTGAAACAGATGTATGTCTAGTTTGTTCTGTGACTGGTTCTTCATTCCTGTTTATGTCACATTTGCATTGTCTCATAAAATGTTTGCAAGTGTCACAACGTCGTTTTCGTGGACAAGCTCGTGCAATGTGTCCCTTTTCATGGCAAACACGGCACTCCACGAACTGACATTCAGCCATGACATGGTCTGTTTTAAAACACAAGTTGCACGTTTTAACTTGTCCATTACGAATGACCCTGAAATGTTGAGGTCCATCACACGTGTCAAATTTCACACTGTATGGAAGCGACTTTAATCCCAAAGAAAATTTAACTCTGACATACCTAGTTCCATCTGTGATTTTCCTCTCAATAGCAGTCCCATTTTTTCTGCATTCAAAAAATCTCAAGTGGATGGTTTCACTGAGAAAATGAGTTGAAATCACATTTCATGTCAATAATTACACATTAAAAATACTGAAGTTAGCACGGGTGGGGTTCGAACCCACGCGGACATACGTCCATTGGATCTTAAGTCCAACGCCTTAACCACTCGGCCACCGTGCTGATGTCTTTCAAAGTGAAAACGTCGAGCTGTGTGTCGGGCAATTGCTAATGCATAGACATACGCCCATGAGCCAAGAATATGTGTTATATGTAACTTACCCATTTGCAAGCTATTTCTCGAGGTACCATGTTGTCCTTAAACTCGTTTGTACCCTACCCTGACTTGAATTTAGACCTACAATTAGTGCTATCAACTGCTGCTTTTATAAAAAAAAACAATCATGTATTTGCTTGCACATTGTTATCATTGTTGTCGTGTTTGACAAGTGATAAGACGTCTGGCCACTGTTAAGAAGATGCCAACATGGAATCCTGGCACGCTAGAACCTATGTTTTGTTGTTTTGTTATGGAATGTCATCGTCAAAATGAACTGACCTTTGTCAATACAAACATGTTTTGGCAACACATAGCACTTGCAGCGTGCAAGAATAAAAACAAATGAGAGATTAATGCCATGCAGGAGACCAGACAATGTATTGTAAAAAGAGCACAGGGTAAAAGCCCAAATAGAAGCCCCTACTTCCAGTGGGCGTGTGGCGCAACGGATAACGCGTCTGACTACGGATCAGAAGATTCCAGGTACGAATCCTGGCACGCTCGAAATATTCTTTTGGACATTTTCTTTTTGAAAAATAACTAAAACGATAATCATGTTTCGAGGAAGAATATGTCAATAGCAGTCCCATTTTTTCTGCATTCAAAAAATCTCAAGTGGATGGTTTCACTGAGAAAATGAGTTGAAATCACATTTCATGTCGATAATTACACATTAAAAATACTGAAGTTAGCACGGGTGGGGTTGGAACCCACGCGGCCATACGTCCATTGGATCTTAAGTCCAACGCCTTAACCACTCGGCCACCGTGCTGATGTCTTTCAAAGTGAAAACGTCGAGCTGTGTGTCGGGTAATTGCTAATGCATAGACATACGCCCATGAGCCAAGAATATGTGTTATATGTAACTTACCCATTTGCAAGCTATTTCTCGAGGTACCATATTGTCCTTAAACTCGTTTGTACCCTACCCTGACTTGAATTTAGACCTACAATTAGTGCTATCAACTGCTGCTTTTATAAAAAAAAAACAATCATGTATTTGCATGCACATTGTTATCATTGTTGTCGTGTTTGACAAGTGATAAGACGTCTGACCACTGTTAAGAAGATGCCAACATGGAATCCTGGCACGCTAGAACCTATGTTTTGTTGTTTTGTTATGGAATGTCATCGTCAAAATGAACTGACCTTTGTCAATGCAAACCTGTTTTGGCAACACATAGCACTTGCAGCGTGCAAGAATAAAACAAATGAGAGATTAATGCCATGCAGGAGACCAGACAATGTATTGTAAAAAGAGCACAGGGTAAAAGCCCAAATAGAAGCCCCTACTTCCAGTGGGCGTGTGGCGCAACGGATAACGCGTCTGACTACGGATCAGAAGATTCCAGGTTCGAATCCTGGCACGCTCGAAATATTCTTTTGAATATTTTTTTTTTGAAAAATAACTAAAACGATAATCATGTTTCGAGGAAGAATATGTCAATAGCAGTCCCATTTTTTCTGCATTCAAAAAATCTCAAGTGGATGGTTTCACTGAGAAAATTAGTTGAAATCAACATTTCATGTCAATAATTACACATTAAAAATACTGAAGTTAGCACGGGTGGGGTTCGAACCCACGCGGACATACGTCCATTGGATCTTAAGTCCAACGCCTTAACCACTCGGCCAACGTGCTGACGTCTTTCAAAGTGAAAACGTCGAGCTGTGTGTCGGGTAATTGCTAATGCATAGACATACGCCCATGAGCCAAGAATATGTGTTATATGTAACTTACCCATTTGCAAGCTATTTCTCGAGGTACCATGTTGTCCTTAAACTCGTTTGTACCCTACCCTGACTTGAATTTAGACCTACAATTAGTGCTATCAACTGCTGCTTTTATAAAAAAAAAAACAATCATGTATTTGCATGCACATTGTTATCATTGTTGTCGTGTTTGACAAGGGATAAGACGTCTGACCACTGTTAAGAAGATGCCAACATGGAATCCTGGCACGCTAGAACCTATGTTTTGTTGTTTTGTTATGGAATGTCATCGTCAAAATGAACTGACCTTTGTCAATGCAAACATGTTTTGGCAACACATAGCACTTGCAGCGTGCAAGAATAAACACAAATGAGAGATTAATGCCATGCAGGAGACCAGACAATGTATTGTAAAAAGAGCACAGGGTAAAAGCCCAAATAGAAGCCCCTACTTCCAGTGGGCGTGTGGCGCAACGGATAACGCGTCTGACTACGGATCAGAAGATTCCAGGTTCGAATCCTGGCACGCTCGAAATATTCTTTTGGACATTTTGTTTTGAAAAATAACTAAAACGATAATCATGTTTCGAGGAAGAATATGTCAATAGCAGTCCCATTTTTTCTGCATTCAAAAAATCTCAAGTGGATGGTTTCACTGAGAAAATTAGTTGAAATGAACATTTCATGTCAATAATTGCACATTAAAAATACTGAAGATAGCACGGATGGGGTTCGAACCCACGCGGACATACGTCCATTGGATCTTAAGTCCAACGCCTTAACCACTCGGCCACCGTGCTGACGTCTTTCAAAGTGAAAACGTCGAGCTGTGTCGGGTAATTGCTAATGCATAGACATACGTCCATGAGCCAAGAATATGTGTTATATGTAACTTACCCATTTGCAAGCTATTTCTCGAGGTACCATGTTGTCCTTAAACTCGTTTGTACCCTACCCTGACTTGGATTTAGACCTACAATTAGTGCTATCAACTGCTGCTTTCATAAAAAAAAACAATCATGTATTTGCATGCACATTGTTATCATTGTTGTCGTGTTTGACAAGTGATAAGACGTCTGACCACTGTTAAGAAGATGCCAACATGGAATCCTGGCACGCTAGAACCTATGTTTTGTTGTTTTGTTATGGAATGTCATGATCAAAACGAACTGACCTTTGTCAATGCAAACCTGTTTTGGCAACACATAGCACTTGCAGCGTGCAAGAATAAAAACAAATGAGAGATTAATGCCATGCAGGAGACCAGACAATGTATTGCAAAAAGAGCACAAGGTAAAAGCCCAAATAGAAGTCCCTACTTCCAGTGGGCGTGTGGCGCAACGGATAACGCGTCTGACTACGGATCAGAAGATTCCAGGTTCGAATCCTGGCACGCTCGAAATATTCTTTTGGACATTTTTTTTTTTGAAAAATAACTAAAACGATAATCATGTTTCGAGGAAGAATATGTCAATAGCAGTCCCATTTTTTCTGCATTCAAAAATCTCAAGTGGATGGTTTCAATTGAGAAAATTAGTTGAAATCAACATTTCATGTCGATAATTACACATTAAAAATACTGAAGATAGCACGGGTGGGGTTCGAACCCACGCGGACATACGTCCATTGGATCTTAAGTCCAACGCCTTAACCACTCGGCCACCGTGCTGATGTCTTTCAAAGTGAAAACGTGGAGCTGTGCGTCGGGTAATTGCTAATGCATAGACATACGCCCATGAGCCAAGAATATGTGTTATATGTAACTTACCCATTTGGAAGCTATTTCTCGAGGTACCATGTTGTCCTTAAACTCGTTTGTACCCTACCCTGACTTGAATTTAGACCTACAATTAGTGCTATCAACTGCTGCTTTTATAAAAAAAAATTTAAAAAGGGCGCTGGTATAGCCTAGTGGTTAAAGCGTTGACTCGTCACGCCGAAGACACGGGTTCGATTCCCCACATGGGCACAATGTGTTAAGCCCATTTCTGGTGTCCCCCGCCATGATATTGCTGGAATATTGCAAAAAGTGGCGTAAAACTAAACTCACTCAGTCAGTCAGTTTTATAAAAAAAAACAATCATGTATTTGCATTGGATCTTAAGTCCAACGCCTTAACCACTCGGCCACCGTGCTGATGTCTTTCAAAGTGAAAACATCGAGCTGTGTGTCGGGTAATTGCTAATGCATAGACATACGCCCATGAGCCAAGAATATGTGTTATATGTAACTTACCCATTTGCAAGCTATTTCTCGAGGTACCATGTTGTCCTTAAACTCGTTTGTACCCTACCCTGACTTGAATTTAGACCTACAATTAGTGCTATCAACTGCTGCTTTTATAAAAAAAAACAATCATGTATTTGCATGCACATTGTTATCATTGTTGTCGTGTTTGACAAGTGATAAGACGTCTGACCACTGTTAAGAATATGCCAACATGGAATCCTGGCACGCTAGAACCTATGTTTTGTTGATTTGTTATGGAATGTCATCGTCAAAATGAACTGACCTTTGTCAATGCAAACCTGTTTTGGCAACACATAGCACTTGCAGCGTGCAAGAATAAAAACAAATGAGAGATAAATGCCATGCAGGAGACCAGACAATGTATTGTAAAAAGAGCACAGGGTAAAAGCCCAAATAGAAGCCCCTACTTCCAGTGGGCGTGTGGCGCAACGGATAACGCGTCTGACTACGGATCAGAAGATTCCAGGTTCGAATCCTGGCACGCTCGAAATATTCTTTTGGACATTTTTTTTTTTTTGAAAAATAACTAAAACGATAATCATGTTTCGAGGAAGAATATGTCAATAGCAGTCCCATTTTTTCTGCATTCAAAAAATCTCAAGTGGATGGTTTCACTGAGAAAATTAGTTGAAATCAACATTTCATGTCGATAATTACACATTAAAAATACTGAAGATAGCACGGGTGGGGTTCGAACCCACGCGGACATACGTCCATTGGATCTTAAGTCCAACGCCTTAACCACTCGGCCACCGTGCTGATGTCTTTCAAAGTGAAAACGTGGAGCTGTGCGTCGGGTAATTGCTAATGCATAGACATACGCCCATGAGCCAAGAATATGTGTTATATGTAACTTACCCATTTGGAAGCTATTTCTCGAGGTACCATGTTGTCCTTAAACTCGTTTGTACCCTACCCTGACTTGAATTTAGACCTACAATTAGTGCTATCAACTGCTGCTTTTATAAAAAAAAATTTTAAAAGGGCGCTGGTATAGCCTAGTGGTTAAAGCGTTGACTCGTCACGCCGAAGACACGGGTTCGATTCCCCACATGGGCACAATGTGTTAAGCCCATTTCTGGTGTCCCCCGCCATGATATTGCTGGAATATTGCAAAAGTGGCGTAAAACTAAACTCACTCAGTCAGTCAGTTTTATAAAAACAATCATGTATTTGCATTGGATCTTAAGTCCAACGCCTTAACCACTCGGCCACCGTGCTGATGTCTTTCAAAGTGAAAACATCGAGCTGTGTGTCGGTAATTGCTAATGCATAGACATACGCCCATGAGCCAAGAATATGTGTTATATGTAACTTACCCATTTGCAAGCTATTTCTCGAGGTACCATGTTGTCCTTAAACTCGTTTGTACCCTACCCTGACTTGAATTTAGACCTACAATTAGTGCTATCAACTGCTGCTTTTATAAAAAAAACAATCATGTATTTGCATGCACATTGTTATCATTGTTGTCGTGTTTGACAAGTGATAAGACGTCTGACCACTGTTAAGAATATGCCAACATGGAATCCTGGCACGCTAGAACCTATGTTTTGTTGATTTGTTATGGAATGTCATCGTCAAAATGAACTGACCTTTGTCAATGCAAACCTGTTTTGGCAACACATAGCACTTGCAGCGTGCAAGAATAAAAACAAATGAGAGATAAATGCCATGCAGGAGACCAGACAATGTATTGTAAAAAGAGCACAGGGTAAAAGCCCAAATAGAAGCCCCTACTTCCAGTGGGCGTGTGGCGCAACGGATAACGCGTCTGACTACGGATCAGAAGATTCCAGGTTCGAATCCTGGCACGCTCGAAATATTCTTTTGGACATTTTTTTTTGAAAAATAACTAAAACGATAATCATGTTTCGAGGAAGAATATGTCAATAGCAGTCCCATTTTTTCTGCATTCAAAAAATCTCAAGTGGATGGTTTCACTGAGAAAATTAGTTGAAATCAACATTTCATGTCGATAATTACACATTAAAAATACTGAAGATAGCACGGGTGGGGTTCGAACCCACGCGGACATACGTCCATTGGATCTTAAGTCCAACGCCTTAACCACTCGGCCACCGTGCTGATGTCTTTCAAAGTGAAAACGTGGAGCTGTGTGTCGGGTAATTGCTAATGCATAGACATACCGCCATGAGCCAAGAATACGTCTTATATGTAACTTACCCATTTGCAAGTTATTTCTCGAGGTACCATGTTGTCCTTAAACTCGTTTCTACCCTTCCCTGACTTGAATTTAGACCTACAATTAGTGCTATCAACTGCTGCTTTTATTAGAAAAAACAATTATGTATTTGCATGCACATTGTTATCATTGTTGTCGTGTTTGACAAGTGATAAGACGTCTGGCCACTGTTAAGAAGATGCCAACATGGAATCCTGGCACGCTAGAACCTATGTTTTGGCGTTTTGTTATGGAATGTCATCGTCAAAATGAACTGACCTTTGTCAATGCAAACATGTTTTGGCAACACATAGCACTTGCAGCGTGCAAGAATAAACACAAATGAGAGATTAATGCCATGCAGGAGACCAGACAGTGTATTGTAAAAAGAGCACAGGGTAAAAGCCCAAATAGAAGCCCCTACTTCCAGTGGGCGTGTGGCGCAACGGATAACGCGTCTGACTACGGATCAGAAGATTCCAGGTTCGAATCCTGGCACGCTCGAAATATTCTTTTGGACATTTTTTTTTTTGAAAAATAACTAAAACGATAATCATGTTTCGAGGAAGAATATGTCAATAGCAGTCCCATTTTTACTGCATTCAAAAAATCTCAAGTGGATGGTTTCACTGAGAAAATTAGTTGAAATGAACATTTCATGTCGATAATTACACATTAAAAATACTGAAGATAGCACGGGTGGGGTTCGAACCCACGCGGACATACGTCCATTGGATCTTAAGTCCAACGCCTTAACCACTCGGCCACCGTGCTGATGTCTTTCAAAGTGAAAACGTCGAGCTGTGTGTCGGGTAATTGCTAATGCATAGACATACGCCCATGAGCCAAGAATATGTGTTATATGTAACTTACCCATTTGGAAGCTATTTCTCGAGGTACCATGTTGTCCTTAAACTCGTTTGTACCCTACCCTGACTTGAATTTAGACCTACAATTAGTGCTATCAACTGCTGCTTTTATAAAAAAATTTAAAAAGGGCGCTGGTATAGCCTAGTGGTTAAAGCGTTGACTCGTCACGCCGAAGACACGGGTTCGATTCCCCACATGGGCACAATGTGTTAAGCCCATTTCTGGTGTCCCCCGCCATGATATTGCTGGAATATTGCAAAAAGTGGCGTAAAACTAAACTCACTCAGTCAGTCAGTTTTATAAAAAAAACCAATCATGTATTTGCATTGGATCTTAAGTCCAACGCCTTAACCACTCGGCCACCGTGCTGACGTCTTTCAAAGTGAAAACGTCGAGCTGTGTCGGGTAATTGCTAATGCATAGACATACGCCCATGAGCCAAGAATATGTGTTATATGTAACTTACCCATTTGCAAGCTATTTCTCGAGGTACCATGTTGTCCTTAAACTCGTTTGTACCCTACCCTGACTTGAATTTAGACCTACAGTTAGTGCTATCAACTGCTGCTTTTATAAAATAAACCAATTATGTATTTGCATGCACATTGTTATCATTGTTGTCGTGTTTGACAAGTGATAAGACGTCTGACCACTGTTAAGAAGATGCCAACATGGAATCCTGGCACGCTAGAACCTATGTTTTGTTGTTTTGTTATGGAATGTCATCGTCAAAATGAACTGACCTTTGTCAATGCAAACCTGTTTTGGCAACACATAGCACTTGCAGCGTGCAAGAATAAAACAAATGAGAGAGATTAATGCCATGCAGGAGACCAGAAAATGTATTGTAAAAAGAGCACAGGGTAAAAGCCCAAATAGAAGCCCCTACTTCCAGTGGGCGTGTGGCGCAACGGATAACGCGTCTGACTACGGATCAGAAGATTCCAGGTTCGAATCCTGGCACGCTCGAAATATTCTTTTGGACATTTTATTTTGAAAAATAACTAAAACGATAATCATGTTTCGAGGAAGAATATGTCAATAGCAGTCCCATTTCTTCTGCATTCAAAAAATCTCAAGTGGATGGTTTCACTGAGAAAATTAGTTGAAATGAACATTTCATGTCAATAATTACACATTAAAAATACTGAAGTTAGCACGGGTGGGGTTCGAACCCACGCGGACATACGTCCATTGGATCTTAAGTCCAACGCCTTAACCACTCGGCCACCGTGCTGATGTCTTTCAAAGTGAAAACGTGGAGCTGTGTGTCGGGTAATTGCTAATGCATAGACATACCGCCATGAGCCAAGAATACGTCTTATATGTAACTTACCCATTTGCAAGCTATTTCTCGAGGTACCATGTTGTCCTTAAACTCGTTTCTACCCTTCCCTGACTTGAATTTAGACCTACAATTAGTGCTATCAACTGCTGCTTTTATTAGAAAAAACAATTATGTATTTGCATGCACATTGTTATCATTGTTGTCGTGTTTGACAAGTGATAAGACGTCTGGCCACTGTTAAGAAGATGCCAACATGGAATCCTGGCACGCTAGAACCTATGTTTTGGCGTTTTGTTATGGAATGTCATCGTCAAAATGAACTGACCTTTGTCAATGCAAACATGTTTTGGCAACACATAGCACTTGCAGCGTGCAAGAATAAAAACAAATGAGAGATTAATGCCATGCAGGAGACCAGACAGTGTATTGTAAAAAGAGCACAGGGTAAAAGCCCAAATAGAAGCCCCTACTTCCAGTGGGCGTGTGGCGCAACGGATAACGCGTCTGACTACGGATCAGAAGATTCCAGGTTCGAATCCTGGCACGCTCGAGATATTCTTTTGGACATTTTTTTTTTTTGAAAAATAACTAAAACGATAATCATGTTTCGAGGAAGAATATGTCAATAGCAGTCCCATTTTTTCTGCATTCAAAAAATCTCAAGTGGATGGTTTCACTGAGAAAATTAGTTGAAATGAACATTTCATGTCAATAATTACACATTAAAAATACTGAAGTTAGCACGGGTGGGGTTCGAACCCACGCGGACATACGTCCATTGGATCTTAAGTCCAACGCCTTTTTTTCCTTTTTTCTTTAAAACATTTATTCACATGATGAGATTGTTACAGATGCAGACAGTGCTGACACTACCACCCAAAATTTAAAAGAGTTATCACAGAGTTTAGGTGGCAGCGACTAACAGTTCATTTCTAAAGGCAGGAAAGATATTCAATAGTTTTGTACAGTTTCATAACAATATGCATTTGTGACTATACAACACATTTCAAGTGAAAACAGTTTTACTCCTTAGAAATATATACTTAAGGGTGAAAAG
This sequence comes from Haliotis rubra, assembly GCF_003918875.1. Classification (NCBI taxonomy): domain Eukaryota; kingdom Metazoa; phylum Mollusca; class Gastropoda; order Lepetellida; family Haliotidae; genus Haliotis; species Haliotis rubra. The sequence continues at coordinate 126,238 of NW_025765434.1, forward strand.
CATCTTAATGTAACGGATCGTTTAGAACAACCTCATTTCCGTTCAACTCCATGTATGTGTTGGTCATAATGTATTTTTGAATGAAGATGTGTGATTGATTTACTTTCGAATATTTAAACAGCAAATATCTAAAATGGCGCCTTATCATAGTCTTGAATAATGCCCTCACATCAAATGAGATGGTGTTGTGACTTGTCATTATAACTCTACTTTTAAATACAGACAGACGAAATATTGACAATACAATATCTATGAATCGTTTACATGATAATTTCTTTTCTGGTAGGAATCCGAACAATAATCAGAGTGACAGTTGTCCAAAGGTAAACCCTGAATCATGGCACACATCTGTCAACATTTCAATTACTATTGTTTGCAAGGAAGATAACTCTTTGCAATAGATGAAGAGATGTAAAATGTCTTCTGTTTCACTTAGACACACTGAAGGGCAAACATCTGTGTTTGACAGTCCAATTTTCGAGAGTTTTTCATATGTAAAGACAATATTATGAGCAATTCTTGGGCGTGTGGCGCAACGGATAACGCGTCTGACTACGGATCAGAAGATTCCAGGTTCGAATCCTGGCACGCTCGAAATATTCTTTTGGACATTTTATTTTGAAAAATAACTAAAACGATAATCATGTTTCGAGGAAGAATATGTCAATAGCAGTCCCATTTTTGCTGCATTCAAAAAATCTCAAGTGGATGGTTTCACTGAGAAAATTAGTTGAAATGAACATTTCATGTCAATAATTACACATTAAAAATACTGAAGTTAGCACGGGTGGGGTTCGAACCCACGCGGACATACGTCCATTGGATCTTAAGTCCAACGCCTTTTTTTCCTTTTTTCTTTAAAACATTTATTCACATGATGAGATTGTTACAGATGCAGACAGTGCTGACACTACCACCCAAAATTTAAAAGAGTTATCACAGAGTTTAGGTGGCAGCGACTAACAGTTCATTTCTAAAGGCAGGAAAGATATTCAATAGTTTTGTACAGTTTTATAACAATATGCATTTATGACTATACAACACATTTCAAGTGAAAACAGTTTTACTCCTTAGAAATATATACTTAACGGTGAAAAGCATCTTAATGTAACGGATCGTTTAGAACAACCTCATTTCCGTTCAACTCCATGTATGTGTTGGTCATAATGTATTTTTGAATGAAGATGTGTGATTGATTTACTTTCGAATATTTAAACAGCAAATATCTAAAATGGCGCCTTATCATAGTCTTGAATTATGCCCTCACATCAAATGAGATGGTGTTGTGACTTGTCATTATAACTCTCCTTTTAAATACAGACAGACGATATATTGACAATACAATATCTATGAATGGTTTACATGATAATTTCTTTTCTGGTAGGAATCCGAACAGTAACCAGAGTGACAGCTGTCCAAAGGTAAACCCTGAATCATGGCACACATCTGTCAACATTTCAATTACTATTGTTTGCAAGGAAGATAACTCTTTGCAATAGATGAAGAGATGTAAAATGTCTTCTGTTTCACTTAGACACACTGGGCAAACATCTGTGTTTGACAGTCCAATTTTCGAGAGTTTTTCATATGTAAAGACAATATTATGAGCAATTTTGAAATCTAACTCTACAGAATCTGATGATTTATCTGTTTGCCATACATTTAGCCAAATATCTTTCCAATTAATATCTAAGGCAATGTTATCCCACCAGCAGATAGCTACTGGTTCCTTGAAATATTTTTTCCTGAAAATTTCATAACAATATTTAGCTGTAAATACTTCAACAGATACATCCTGTTCAGCAATTGTGCAGATAATGTCCCTTGAGGGAAGTTTTTGCCAACAACAGATAAAATGATCCTTTTCCACTCTGACGGAAGCGCATATAAAATAATCCTATAACATTGTTGTATTGTACTTGTGTCTATCTCAGGTAAGGTGTCATGGACTATTTTCTCAATAATTTGTTCAGACATGAATTTGGGAATGACTTCCAAGCAAATATGTTTAATACAAATAATCCCACTTGAAATGAACGATTGAAACATGAGAGTTTTTCCATTAAATGTAATCAGTGGATTTTTAAACAGTGGTTGATTCATTATATCCATTATATTGCGAAGTAATGGTCTTTTCCTTCATTAATTTCATTCCATGCAGCGAAAAGCTCAGCATAAAAAGGGCTTATATTCTGTAAGTAAGACTTATCATATTCAAGAGATAAGGCATGAACTCCCAAGTTCATTGTCAGGAGATGAGACATAAAATATTCCATGGTTTGTTTCCAAATACAGCTGAGCTGGCTATTGACGAAAGCTCTCAACAAATTTAGCCTCAATGCATATTTTTTTAAACGTAAGCTTGGAAGATTTAAACCTCCATCAACACAAACACCAATGCAAGTATCAAATGCTATTTTGGCAGTCTTATTGTGCCACAAAAACTTCCTAAACATCTGAGCAAATTTATTTTCAACCCACTGTGGAACAGGTATTACAGTAAACATATACCACAAGCGAGAGCTCATAAGTACATTTATTACAATGGCTCTGCCTTGTAAAGTCAGTTGTCTTCGAAGCCAAGAATTTAATAGCATTTGTATTTTTAGTATTTTCTTTTCCCAATTTAGTGTTTCACACAGTGTTTTATCCGTACCAAAGTAAATGCCTAGTATTTCTATACAATCTCTCTTAACTTTAACCGGGAGTTGGATTAAAAAATCACGAAACCTATTTTTGCCCAATAACAAAATTTCAGATTTTTCAACGTTGATTTTGGCACCCGTTGCCTGACAATATAGGTTGACTGTGCGAAAAGATTCAGCAGCACAGCTCACATTTGAGACAGTGATTGTGGTGTCATCAGCATGTTGATAGATTAAAGATGAAATGTTTTTATTTTGATACCTTGAATGAGAGGGTTGTGTTTTATCAACAAATTTAATGGTTCTGATATAAGAACAAATAACATCGAGCTCATCGGATCTCCTGCCTTACTCCACGTGATAATTTGAAATATGGACTTAAATGTCCATTACACTTGACAGAACTTTTAATGTCTGTATATAAAATTTTTTTACCCAAGTTATAAAATGATCCCCAAAATTGAATTTCTGTAAAATATCTAACATGTAACTGTGTGAAACTCTGTCAAAAGCTTTCTCTTGATCTATTTTGATCAAAAACGCATCCTCATCTTCATGATCAACAATATCAACTATATCTCTCAAAGAATGTAAATTGTGCGCAATGTCTCTCCCAGGTACACAACATGTTTGTTCAGGGAGATAATATCTGACAATACAGACTTTAGTCTTAATGACAATGTGCGTGATATTAATTTACAATCAACATTAATTAGTGAAATAGGTCTGTAACATTTTATATCCTTTTTTATCACCTTTTTTTATAGAACAAACTAATGACGCTAGCTTTCATAGAACGAGATAATTCCTTCTCTTCAAAAATACTCTTAGTGACATGATGAAAAAGAGGACATAAAATCTCCCAAAACCTCAGGTAAAATTCAACAGTCAGACCATCAGGACCTGGAGTTTTGTTACGTTTCATTCCTTTCAGTGCATCTGTCATTTGTTCTACAGAAATAGGAAGATCACAATATTCTTTCTGTTCATCATTGATAGATTTGTGTATCATATTTACAACTTCCTGTTCCTTATAATAATCAAGTGCTTCATTTGTGTATAACTTTTCATAGAAAGATTGTGCAGCGTTTACAATGTCTTCCGTCGTTCGCAACAATGTTCCATCTTCAGCAATGAGCTCTTTGATCGAGTTAGCTTGTTGCTTGGATTTTTCCAAATTCAAAAAATATGAAGTGCATCGATCTGACTCAAGAGTCAATTGTGCTTTTGATCTTAAAATAGCACCCTTGCAAGTAATATTGTCATAATCTTCCATTTTCTTTTCTAAATCACACAGTTGTGTAGATTCATAACCAGGTATAGTAGCTAATTTGTGATATTCATTTCGAAGTTTATTTTGAGTTTTGTAATAATCAGTCTTTGCCAACTTACTTCGTTTACTAGAATAATATTTTGAGAACTTTTTCATTTGATATTTCAAGTTGTCCCACCAGATGAGTGGTTCTGTTTCAAAAAGTGGACAAGTTTGAGCTTCCTCAACAATGCTATGAATTTTATAAAAAAATATACCATCTTCCAAAAGCTCATTATTAAAATCCAAATTCCAGGACCTCTTTCAATATCACTCAAATCAAGTTTAAGTGACACAATGTTGTGATCACTTATCTTGCAGTATTTAATATAACAATTTATGGTATTGTTTAAAAGGTGTCTAGACAAAAGAAAAAAATCAATTCTGGATTGTTTTAAAACACCATTTACACTTTGGATTCTGGAGAATTCCTTTTTATCATAATTTTTGTGTCTCCAAACGTCAACCATGCTATGCTGTTGAATGATAGAAGTCAGAGCATCACTGCTTTTAAGATGAAATGTTTTGTTGTTTATGCCCTTGTCCAACGTAATGATGACATACTTTCACCTGATCATTATGGGGAACTCTGAAGAAGTCAAATCCTCCATGCGTTTTAAATTTAATGCTGTATGGAAGACTATGAATTCCTGTGGGAAACTTTACCTGTGTGTACCTGGTTCCATCTTCCCAGTTAGTACCAGGTATTTTTCGTCTGCGGATGGTGTCAACTTCATATACTCCAAACGAATGTAGAACTTCCGTTATTTCTCCATCTGTTGTGTAGTTGGGCAAGTTCATGAATGACACAACAACTTTGTCATTTACTAAAGGTGTGATATCATACACCTCATTGTTGACAATTAGCCCATCACCCAGTGATTTTACGAGCGAATTCTCCGCTAAGGTAATTTCATAATAATTGTGTCTTGGTGTGCAACAATAAACAGTGTTGTCCCCCAATTCAAGTTCAAGAGCATTGCATACGTCAAACGCTTTCGGGCGAACATGACTCCCAAACTGCACTCGAATAACGTTCTCTTTCTGATAGACACGAGGTCGGCCATTTTCCTTGTTTACCTGACTAGGGGGTGGCCTTTGCCCCCCAGCCTGGTGGCTCATAGTCTACTTTTTCAATAAACAAACGTTTCCGACTAACCATAAACCATAATGTACCATTTGTTCAAGAGATGAGACAAGAATCTTCACAACCGATGAAGTACTTACTGAAAATATCAGAGCACTGCAAATCACCGTGTTCACACCACCTCACCAAGGGAGGTAACCAAGTCCAACGCCTTAACCACTCGGCCACCGTGCTGATGTCTTTCAAAGTGAAAACGTGGAGCTGTGTGTCGGGTAATTGCTAATGCATAGACATACGCCCATGAGCCAAGAATATGTGTTATATGTAACTTACCCATTTGCAAGCTATATCTCGAGGTACCATGTTGTCCTTAAACTCGTTTGTACCCTACCCTGACTGGATTTTAGATCTACAATTAGTGCTATCAACTGCTGCTTTTATGAAAAAAAAAAAAATCATGTATTTGCATGCACATTGTTATCATTGTTGTCGTGTTTGACAAGGGATAAGACGTCTGACCACTGTTACAAAGATGGCAACATGGAATCCTGGCACGCTAGAACCTATGTTTTGGCGTTTTGTTATGGAATGTCATCGTCAAAATGAACTGACCTTTGTCAATGCAAACATGTTTTGGCAACACATAGCACTTGCAGCGTGCAAGAATAAAACACAAATGAGAGATTAATGCCATGCAGGAGACCAGACAATGTATTGTAAAAGAGCACAGGGTAAAGCCCAAATAGAAGCCCCTACTTCCAGTGGGCGTGTGGCGCAACGGATAACGCGTCTGACTACGGATCAGAAGATTCCAGGTTCGAATCCTGGCACGCTCGAAATATTCTTTTGGACATTTTGTTTTGAAAAATAACTAAAACGATAATCATGTTTCGAGGAAGAATATGTCAATAGCAGTCCCATTTTTAATGCATTCAAAAAATCTCAAGTGGATGGTTTCACTGAGAAAATAAGTTGAAATCAACATTTCATGTCAATAATTACACATTAAAAATACTGAAGTTAGCACAGGTGGGGTTCGAACCCACGCGGACATACGTCCATTGGATCTTAAGTCCAACGCCTTAACCACTCGGCCACCGTGCTGATGTCTTTCAAAGTGAAAACGTGGAGCTGTGTGTCGGGTAATTGCTAATGCATAGACATACGCCCATGAGCCAAGAATATGTGTTATATGTAACTTACCCATTTGCAAGCTATATCTCGAGGTACCATGTTGTCCTTAAACTCGTTTGTACCCTACCCTGACTGGATTTTAGATCTACAATTAGTGCTATCAACTGCTGCTTTTATAAAAAAAATCATGTATTTGCATGCACATTGTTATCATTGTTGTCGTGTTTGACAAGGGATAAGACGTCTGGCCACTGTTAAGAAGATGCCAACCTGGAATCCTGGCACGCTAGAACCTATGTTTTGTTGTTTTGTTATGGAATGTCATCGTCAAAATGAACTGACCTTTGTCAATGCAAACATGTTTTGGCAACACATAGCACTTGCAGCGTGCAAGAATAAACACAAATGAGAGATTAATGCCATGCAGGAGACCAGACAATGTATTGTAAAAGAGCACAGGGTAAAAGCCCAAATAGAAGCCCCTACTTCCAGTGGGCGTGTGGCGCAACGGATAACGCGTCTGACTACGGATCAGAAGATTCCAGGTTCGAATCCTGGCACGCTCGAAATATTCTTTTGGACATTTTGTTTTGAAAAATAACTAAAACGATAATCATGTTTCGAGGAAGAATATGTCAATAGCAGTCCCATTTTTAATGCATTGAAAAAATCTCAAGTGGATGGTTTCACTGAGAAAATAAGTTGAAATCAACATTTCATGTCAATAATTACACATTAAAAATACTGAAGTTAGCACGGGTGGGGTTCGAACCCACGCGGACATACGTCCATTGATCTTAAGTCCAACGCCTTAACCACTCGGCCACCGTGCTGATGTCTTTCAAAGTGAAAACGTGGAGCTGTGTGTCGGGTAATTGCTAATGCATAGACATACGCCCATGAGCCAAGAATATGTGTTATATGTAACTTACCCATTTGCAAGCTATATCTCGAGGTACCATGTTGTCCTTAAACTCGTTTGTACCCTACCCTGACTGGATTTTAGATCTACAATTAGTGCTATCAACTGCTGCTTTTATAAAAACAACAAAATCATGTATTTGCATGCACTTTGTTATCATTGTTGTCGTGTTTGACAAGGCATAAGACGTCTGGCCACTGTTAAGAAGATGCCAACCTGGAATCCTGGCACGCTAGAACCTATGTTTTGTTGTTTTGTTATGGAATGTCATCGTCAAAATGAACTGACCTTTGTCAATGCAAACATGTTTTGGCAACACATAGCACTTGCAGCGTGCAAGAATAAACACAAATGAGAGATTAATGCCATGCAGGAGACCAGACAATGTATTGTAAAAAGAGCACAGGGTAAAAGCCCAAATAGAAGCCCCTACTTCCAGTGGGCGTGTGGCGCAACGGATAACGCGTCTGACTACGGATCAGAAGATTCCAGGTTCGAATCCTGGCACGCTCGAAATATTCTTTTGGACATTTTGTTTTGAAAAATAACTAAAACGATAATCATGTTTCGAGGAAGAGAATATGTCAATAGCAGTCCCATTTTTAATGCATTCAAAAAAATCTCAAGTGGATGGTTTCACTGAGAAAATAAGTTGAAATCAACATTTCATGTCAATAATTACACATTAAAAATACTGAAGTTAGCACGGGTGGGGTTCGAACCCACGCGGACATACGTCCATTGGATCTTAAGTCCAACGCCTTAACCACTCGGCCACCGTGCTGATGTCTTTCAAAGTGAAAACGTGGAGCTGTGTGTCGGGTAATTGCTAATGCATAGACATACGCCCATGAGCCAAGAATATGTGTTATATGTAACTTACCCATTTGCAAGCTATATCTCGAGGTACCATGTTGTCCTTAAACTCGTTTGTACCCTACCCTGACTGGATTTTAGATCTACAATTAGTGCTATCAACTGCTGCTTTTATAAAAAAAATCATGTATTTGCATGCACATTGTTATCATTGTTGTCGTGTTTGACAAGGCATAAGACGTCTGGCCACTGTTACGAAGATGCCAACCTGGAATCCTGGCACGCTAGAACCTATGTTTTGTTGTTTTGTTATGGAATGTCATCGTCAAAATGAACTGACCTTTGTCAATGCAAACATGTTTTGGCAACACATAGCACTTGCAGCGTGCAAGAATAAACACAAATGAGAGATTAATGCCATGCAGGAGACCAGACAATGTATTGTAAAAAGAGCACAGGGTAAAAGCCCAAATAGAAGCCCCTACTTCCAGTGGGCGTGTGGCGCAACGGATAACGCGTCTGACTACGGATCAGAAGATTCCAGGTTCGAATCCTGGCACGCTCGAAATATTCTTTTGGACATTTTGTTTTGAAAAATAACTAAAACGATAATCATGTTTCGAGGAAGAATATGTCAATAGCAGTCCCATTTTTAATGCATTGAAAAATCTCAAGTGGATGGTTTCACTGAGAAAATAAGTTGAAATCAACATTTCATGTCAATAATTACACATTAAAAATACTGAAGTTAGCACGGGTGGGGTTCGAACCCACGCGGACATACGTCCATTGGATCTTAAGTCCAACGCCTTAACCACTCGGCCACCGTGCTGATGTCTTTCAAAGTGAAAACGTGGAGCTGTGTGTCGGGTAATTGCTAATGCATAGACATACGCCCATGAGCCAAGAATATGTGTTATATGTAACTTACCCATTTGCAAGCTATATCTCGAGGTACCATGTTGTCCTTAAACTCGTTTGTACCCTACCCTGACTGGATTTTAGACCTACAATTAGTGCTATCAACTGCTGCTTTTTATAAAAAAATCATGTATTTGCATGCACTTTGTTATCATTGTTGTCGTGTTTGACAAGGGATAAGACGTCTGGCCACTGTTACAAAGATGGCAACATGGAATCCTGGCACGCTAGAACCTATGTTTTGTTGTTTTGTTATGGAATGTCATCGTCAAAATGAACTGACCTTTGTCAATGCAAACATGTTTTGGCAACACATAGCACTTGCAGCGTGCAGAATAAACACAAATGAGAGATTAATGCCATGCAGGAGACCAGACAATGTATTGTAAAAAGAGCACAGGGTAAAAGCCCAAATAGAAGCCCCTACTTCCAGTGGGCGTGTGGCGCAACGGATAACGCGTCTGACTACGGATCAGAAGATTCCAGGTTCGAATCCTGGCACGCTCGAAATATTCTTTTGGACATTTTGTTTTTGAAAAATAACTAAAACGATAATCATGTTTCGAGGAAGAATATGTCAATAGCAGTCCCATTTTTAATGCATTGAAAAAATCTCAAGTGGATGGTTTCACTGAGAAAATAAGTTGAAATCAACATTTCATGTCAATAATTACACATTAAAAATACTGAAGTTAGCACGGGTGGGGTTCGAACCCACGCGGACATACGTCCATTGGATCTTAAGTCCAACGCCTTAACCACTCGGCCACCGTGCTGATGTCTTTCAAAGTGAAAACGTGGAGCTGTGTGTCGGGTAATTGCTAATGCATAGACATACGCCCATGAGCCAAGAATATGTGTTATATGTAACTTACCCATTTGCAAGCTATATCTCGAGGTACCATGTTGTCCTTAAACTCGTTTGTACCCTACCCTGACTGGATTTTTAGATCTACAATTAGTGCTATCAACTGCTGCTTTTATAAAAAAAAACAATCATGTATTTGCATGCACATTGTTATCATTGTTGTCGTGTTTGACAAGGGATAAGACGTCTGGCCACTGTTACAAAGATGGCAACCTGGAATCCTGGCACGCTAGAACCTATGTTTTTTGTTTTGTTATGGAATGTCATCGTCAAAATGAACTGACCTTTGTCAATGCAAACATGTTTTGGCAACACATAGCACTTGCAGCGTGCAAGAATAAACACAAATGAGAGATTAATGCCATGCAGGAGACCAGACAATGTATTGTAAAAAAGAGCACAGGGTAAAGCCCAAATAGAAGCCCCTACTTCCAGTGGGCGTGTGGCGCAACGGATAACGCGTCTGACTACGGATCAGAAGATTCCAGGTTCGAATCCTGGCACGCTCGAAATATTCTTTTGGACATTTTGTTTTGAAAAATAACTAAAACGATAATCATGTTTCGAGGAAGAATATGTCAATAGCAGTCCCATTTTAATGCATTGAAAAAATCTCAAGTGGATGGTTTCACTGAGAGAAAATAAGTTGAAATCAACATTTCATGTCAATAATTACACATTAAAAATACTGAAGTTAGCACGGGTGGGGTTCGAACCCACGCGGACATACGTCCATTGGATCTTAAGTCCAACGCCTTAACCACTCGGCCACCGTGCTGATGTCTTTCAAAGTGAAAACGTGGAGCTGTGTGTCGGGTAATTGCTAATGCATAGACATACGCCCATGAGCCAAGAATATGTGTTATATGTAACTTACCCATTTGCAAGCTATATCTCGAGGTACCATGTTGTCCTTAAACTCGTTTGTACCCTACCCTGACTGGATTTTAGACCTACAATTAGTGCTATCAACTGCTGCTTTCATAAAAAAAAATCATGTATTTGCATGCACATTGTTATCATTGTTGTCGTGTTTGACAAGGGATAAGACGTCTGGCCACTGTTACAAAGATGGCAACATGGAATCCTGGCACGCTAGAACCTATGTTTTCGTTTTTTGTTATGGAATGTCATCGTCAAAATGAACTGACCTTTGTCAATGCAAACATGTTTTGGCAACACATAGCACTTACAGCGTGCAAGAATAAACACAAATGAGAGATTAATGCCATGCAGGAGACCAGACAATGTATTGTAAAAAGAGCACAGGGTAAAAGCCCAAATAGAAGCCCCTACTTCCAGTGGGCGTGTGGCGCAACGGATAACGCGTCTGACTACGGATCAGAAGATTCCAGGTTCGAATCCTGGCACGCTCGAAATATTCTTTTGGACATTTTGTTTTGAAAATAACTAAAACGATAATCATGTTTCGAGGAAGAATATGTCAATAGCAGTCCCATTTTTAATGCATTGAAAAAATCTCAAGTGGATGGTTTCACTGAGAAAATAAGTTGAAATCAACATTTCATGTCAATAATTACACATTAAAAATACTGAAGTTAGCACGGGTGGGGTTCGAACCCACGCGGACATACGTCCATTGGATCTTAAGTCCAACGCCTTAACCACTCGGCCACCGTGCTGATGTCTTTCAAAGTGAAAACGTGGAGCTGTGTGTCGGGTAATTGCTAATGCATAGACATACGCCCATGAGCCAAGAATATGTGTTATATGTAACTTACCCATTTGCAAGCTATATCTCGAGGTACCATGTTGTCCTTAAACTCGTTTGTACCCTACCCTGACTGGATTTTAGACCTACAATTAGTGCTATCAACTGCTGCTTTCATAAAAAAAAAAATCATGTATTTGCATGCACATTGTTATCATTGTTGTCGTGTTTGACAAGGGATAAGACGTCTGGCCACTGTTACAAAGATGGCAACATGGAATCCTGGCACGCTAGAACCTATGTTTTGTTGTTTTGTTATGGAATGTCATCGTCAAAATGAACTGACCTTTGTCAATGCAAACATGTTTTGGCAACACATAGCACTTGCAGCGTGCAAGAATAAACACAAATGAGAGATTAATGCCATGCAGGAGACCAGACAATGTATTGTAAAAAGAGCACAGGGTAAAAGCCCAAATAGAAGCCCCTACTTCCAGTGGGCGTGTGGCGCAACGGATAACGCGTCTGACTACGGATCAGAAGATTCCAGGTTCGAATCCTGGCACGCTCGAAATATTCTTTTGGACATTTTGTTTTGAAAAATAACTAAAACGATAATCATGTTTCGAGGAAGAATATGTCAATAGCAGTCCCATTTTTAATGCATTGAAAAAATCTCAAGTGGATGGTTTCACTGAGAAAATAAGTTGAAATCAACATTTCATGTCAATAATTACACATTAAGAAGCTGAAGTTAGCACGGGTGGGGTTCGAACCCACGCGGACATACGTCCATTGGATCTTAAGTCCAACGCCTTAACCACTCGGCCACCGTGCTGATGTCTTTCAAAGTGAAAACGTGGAGCTGTGTGTCGGGTAATTGCTAATGCATAGACATACGCCCATGAGCCAAGAATATGTGTTATATGTAACTTACCCATTTGCAAGCTATATCTCGAGGTACCATGTTGTCCCTTAAACTCGTTTGTACCCTACCCTGACTGGATTTTAGATCTACAATTAGTGCTATCAACTGCTGCTTTTATAAAAAAAAACAATCATGTATTTGCATGCACATTGTTATCATTGTTGTCGTGTTTGACAAGGGATAAGACGTCTGGCCACTGTTACAAAGATGGCAACCTGGAATCCTGGCACGCTAGAACCTATGTTTTGTTGTTTTTTTATGGAATGTCATCGTCAAAATGAACTGACCTTTGTCGAAATGCAAACATGTTTTGGCAACACATAGCACTTGCAGCGTGCAAGAATAAACACAAATGAGAGATTAATGCCATGCAGGGAGACCAGACAATGTATTGTAAAAAGAGCACAGGGTAAAAGCCCAAATAGAAGCCCCTACTTCCAGTGGGCGTGTGGCGCAACGGATAACGCGTCTGACTACGGATCAGAAGATTCCAGGTTCGAATCCTGGCACGCTCGAAATATTCTTTTGGACATTTTGTTTTTGAAAAATAACTAAAACGATAATCATGTTTCGAGGAAGAATATGTCAATAGCAGTCCCATTTTAATGCACTGAAAAAATCTCAAGTGGATGGTTTCACTGAGAAAATAAGTTGAAATCAACATTTCATGTCAATAATTACACATTAAAAATACTGAAGTTAGCACGGGTGGGGTTCGAACCCACGCGGACATACGTCCATTGGATCTTAAGTCCAACGCCACAACCACTCGGCCACCGTGCTGATGTCTTTCAAAGTGAAAAACGTGGAGCTGTGTGTCGGGTAATTGCTAATGTCATAGACATACGCCCATGAGCCAGAATATGTGTGATATGTAACTTACCCATTTGCAAGCTATATCTCGAGTGTACCATGTTGTCCTTAAACTCGTTTGTACCCTACCCTGACTGGATTTTAGATCTACAATTAGTGCTATCAACTGCTGCTTTCATAAAAAACAAAATCATGTATTTGCATGCACATTGTTATCATTGTTGTCGTGTTTGATAAGGGATAAGACGTCTGGCCACTGTTAAGAAGATGGCAACCTGGAATCCTGGCACGCTAGAACCTATGTTTTGTTGTTTTGTTATGGAATGTCATCGTCAAAATAACTGACTGACCTTTTGTCAATGCAAACATGTTTTGGCAACACATAGCACTTACAGCGTGCAGAATAAACACAAATGAGAGATTAATGCCATGCAGGAGACCAGACAATGTATTGTAAAAGAGCACAGGGTTAAAAGCCCAAATAGAAGCCCCTACTTCCAGTGGGCGTGTGGCGCAACGGATAACGCGTCTGACTACGGATCAGAAGATTCCAGGTTCGAATCCTGGCACGCTCCAGGAATTATTCTTTTGGACATTTTGTTTTTGAAAAAAATAGCTCCAAAACGATAATCATGTTTCGAGGAAGAATATGTCAATAGCAGTCCCATTTTTAATGCATTGAAAAAATCTCAAGTGGATGGTTTCACTGAGAAAATAAGTTGAAATCAACATTTCATGTCAATAATTACACACATTAAAAAATACTGAAGTTAGCACGGGTGGGGTTCGAGACCCACGCGGACATACATCCATTGGATCTTAAGTCCAACGCCTTAACCACTCGGCCACCGTGCTGATGTCTTTCAAAGTGAAAACGTGGAGCTATCGTGTGTCGGGTAATTGCTAATGCATAGACATACGCCCATGAGCCAAGAATATGTGTTATATGTAACTTACCCATTTTGCAAGCTATATCTCGAGGTACCATGTTGTCCTTAAACTCGTTTGTACCCTACCCTGACTGGATTTTAGACCTACAATTAGTGAATTTATCAACTGCTGCTTTCATAAAAAAATCATGTATTTGCATGCACATTGTTATCATTGTTGTCGTGTTTGACAAAGGGATAAGACGTCTGGCCACTGTTACAAAGATGGCAACATGGAATCCTGGCACGCTTCAGAACCTATGTTTTGTTGTTTTGTTATGGAATGTCATCGTCGTCAAAATGAACTGACCTTTGTCAATGCAAACATGTTTTGGCAACACATAGCACTTGCAGCGTGCAAGAATAAACACAAATGAGAGAGTTAATGCCATGCAGGAGACCAGACAATGTATTGTAAAAAAGAGCACAGGGTAAAAGCCCAAATAGAAGCCCTACTTCCAGTGGGCGTGTGGCGCAACGGATAACGCGTCTGACTACGGATCAGAAGATTCCAGGTTCGAATCCTGGCACGCTCGAAATATTCTTTTTGGACATTTTGTTTTTGAAAATAACTAAAACGATAATCATGTTTCGAGGAAGAATATGTCAATAGCAGTCCCATTTTTAATGCATTGGAAAAAATCTCAAGTGGATGGTTTCACTGAGAAAATAAGTTGAAATCAACATTTCATGTCAATAATTACACATTAAAATACTGAAGTTAGCACGGGTGGGGTTCAGACCCACGCGGACATACGTCCATTGGATCTTAAGTCCAACGCCTTAACCACTCGGCCACCGTGCTGATGTCTTTCAAAGTGAAAACGTGGAGCTGTGTGTCGGGTAATTGCTAATGCATAGACATACGCCCATGGAGCCAGAATATGTGTTATATGTAACTTACCCATTTTGCAAGCTATATCTCGAGGGTACCATGTTGTCCTTAAACTCGTTTGTACCCTACCCTGACTGGATTTTTAGACCTACAATTAGTGCTATCAACTGCTGCTTTCATAAAAAAAAAAATCATGTATTTGCATGCACATTGTTATCATTGTTGTCGTGTTTGACAAGCCATTTCATGCCGAACCACAATGCATGGAATGAATTAACGAAGGAAAAAGAATTCATTACTAAAAATGTAGAAGACATCATGAATCTCCAAAGTCATCATTTAAAAAATCCATTAATTGAGCATTTAATGGAAAAACTCTATACCAAATGCCATCATGGAATTATTTGTATCAAACATATTTGTTTCTGGAAGTCATTCAAAAATTCATGTTCATCACATTATTGCAACAGTCCATGACAATCTTACCCGAGTATGGACATTAGCACCACAACAAATGTTAAGGGGGTTATTTTATTAGCGCTTCCATCAGAGGAAAAGATACTCTATCAGAGGTTGCCACAAAGCCCTCAGGAACATAATATGGATTGTTGATGAACAGGATCTGTCTGTTGATTTATATTTACAACAAAAATTTGTTATGAAGTTCTCAGGAAAACATTTCAAGAAAAACCAGTATTATCTCTTGGTGGAAATCAAATTGCCTTTAGATATCAATTGGAAAGATATTTGGCTGAACGTATAGGAAAAAGATAAATCAACAGATTCCGCACAGTTAGATTTCAAATTGCTCATAATATTTGTCTTCAAACATGATAAACTCCTAAAAATTGGACTGTCAAACACCGATGTTTGTCCATGTGTCAAAGTGAAACAGAAGACATTTTACATCTGGTCCACTTCCGCAAGAGTTATCTTCCTAAAGAACTGGTGACTGAAATGTTTAATGATGGTGCCATGGATGCAGATTTCTTGGATAGTTATCCCCTCCTGGTTATTGTTTGACTTTATCGCAGTTAGAAGTTGTCACAAAAAAACCATCATGGACATTGTATTGTCAATTTATCAGTCTTGTTGCATTTAAAAGGAGAGCTATATTGAGCCAAAACACAATCTTCATTTCATTATGAGGGCATTTTCACCATTGAAAACGCCATTTTAGCCTGTTGTTGTATAAATATTCGAAAACAAATCAATCCACATTTTCACTCGAAAATATGTCATGAGCAACGCATTCATATCGTTAGATGGAAATGAGATTATTCTCAATCCACCTTTAGATTACAACAATAATGGTGGTCAATACATCCGTAGAAGTGCATGCATTAGAGTTTCGAATGAAATACATTTCTATATTTATTCATGTACACATGTGGATTAAATTGTAAAATAATCATGAATATGTTCTCTTTAATAATTGATATGTTAACCACTACCACCCAAACCCAGGATAAATACTTTATTTGAGGTGGTGGTGTGAGCACTGTCTGCGCCTGTACTATCCAATCAAGTGTGAATAAATATTTTAATGAAAAAAAAAAGGATTCTGGTTACTCCAGGCACCAATTGATTCTACATTGGAACAAATTCTTTTTTCCATTCACAAGAAAATGAGTTCAACTGCAAGAAGTATGCTTTTGTCATGTGCACAGTCATAAGTAAAGGCATGTATTTGAATTATAGATTTAAGTTTGCTATATCCCCAGTGTCCACATTTTCCAATACATCAAGTCAGCCAGTGTGTTATTGTAAAACACCACCATCTCACACACCAGAGGATGAAACACAGCATGAGACGTTTCCTTCTGCAAGGACACTTACCCACCACACCAGTCACATTCAAATGCCCACCGTTGTTCTGTCTTGTGGCGTACCTGTTAGCGTTCGGTTGTGCTAACTGAAAGGTTGTGGTTCAAGTCACCAGGACGCAGGCCTCTATTGTAAACATAGTACTGATATTTCGTTTTCATTTGACAGATGCTCCATAGTTGACACAAACATGTTAAGCAAAATGATAAGATCAATCTGGATGCTTCTGACGCACTTGGGATATTCATTAATGTCAGGTCGTCATCTCTTGAGCATCCTAATGAACAACAACCTGTGTGACATGCACGGCAGGAATGAAGCCAGTATTCTCACTTTCAACATTCTGCTATCTATCAGCTTCCAATGGTCTTAGGTTAGGATTCCCGCTTCTCACTCCAGGCGGTCTGCTCGATTCCCGGTATTGAACAAATTTTTTCCATTCTCACAAGAAAATGAGTTCAACTGCAAGAAGTATGCTTTGTCATGTGCACAGCCATGTACAAAATGCATTTCACCATAGATTTAAGTTCATGTATATCCTAGTGTCCACATTTTCCGGGTCATATGCATCAAGTCAGCCAGTGTGCAGTTGTGGGAACACTATCCCATCCCTCACACACCAGAGGATGAAACACAGCATGAGACGTTTCTTCTGTACGACACTTACCTTTCCACCACACCAGTCACATTCAAAATGAGTTCCACCTCACGTCTCCGTCTCTGTGGCACCGAAGAAGTGCTACTGGCTGTTAACCGAAAGGCCAGGTCTGCCCACCCAGGACGCAACTTGCTTTTTGTAAACATAAGTAATGATATCGCCTTTTCTATTTGACAGATGTCTATAGCTGACACAAATACATATACATAAAATGATAAGATCACCTAAGCAAAGTTTCTGACGCACTTGGGATATCTATTAATGTCAGGTCGTCAGCCCCTTACATCCTAATGAACAACAACCTGTGCACATGCACGGCAGGAATAAAGCTAGTATTCACCCTTCACCATTCCCTGCTATCTATCAGCCCAATGGTCTAGTGGTTAGATTCCGGTTTTCACTCCAGTATGCCCGCCTGATTCCTGCATTGGAACAGCCCTTCAATTTCAATAAGAAATGAGTTCAACCGCAAGAAGTATGCTTTGGTCGCACAGTCATATGTACAAGCATGCATTTGAATTACAGATTTTAAGTTCATGCATATCCCAGTGTCCACATTTTCCAATACACGCATCAAGTCAGCCAGTGTTGTCAGGAACACTAACCCTTATCCCTCACACACCAGAGGAGAACATTGAAGATGAGACGTTTCCGCAAGGACACCCTTTTCTTCTACTCCACCACACCGAAGCCCATTAACTAAAATGAGCCCCACCCCGTCAGTTCCGTCCGTGGCAATCGGTTAGCGCGTTCATTGTTAACCGAAAGGTTGGTGGTTCAAGTTCACCCGGTGGACGCACTTCTGTTTTAAACATAAGTAATTGATATTTCGCTCTTTTCACTTTGACAGACGTTCATATAGCCGACACAGAACACATGTTACAAAATGATAACAATCCAAAGTTTCTGACGCACCTTTGGGATATTCATTAATGTCAGGTCGTCATTCTCAGCATCCTAATGAATAACAACCTGTAAGACATGCACGGCAGGAATAAAGCCAGTATTCACCCTTCAACATTCCTGCTATCTAGCCCAAATGCGGTCTAAAGTGGTTGTGATTCCCGGCTTCACCCAGGCGGCCCAAGTTCGATTCCCGGCATTGCAAACAAATTCTTTTTTCCATCCCCACAAGAAAAATGAGTTCAACTGCAAGAAGTATGCTTCTTGTCATGTGCACAGTCATAAGTAAAGGCACATTTGAATCTCAGATTTGGTTCACGTATATCCCAGTGTCCACACATTTTCCAACACATGCACTGTCTGCAAAGCACAGGACCACCATCCCATCCCTCACACACCAGAGGATGAAACACAGCATGAGACGCCTTTCCAAGGACACTTCATCTTCCACCACACCAGTCACATTCAAAATGAGCCCCACCTCCGTCGTTCTGTTCCTGTGGCGCACCGGTTAATAGCGCAGCCTGGTTTCAGCAACTGAAAGGTTACAGGTTCAAGCTCCACCCAGGGACGCACTTGTTTTTAAACATGCATTGATATTTTGCTTCTTTTTTCATTTGACAGATGTCTATAGTTGGCCGCCAAATACATGTTGTCAGTATCAATCTAAGTGTTTCTTGACGCACTTGGGATATCTATTAATGTTGTGTCGTCATTCTTGAGTTAGTCCTAATGAACAACAACTCCGTGCATTACGCACGGTAGGAATAAAGCCAGTATTCACTCTTCAACATTCCTGCTATCTATCAGCTTCCAATGTCTAGTACATTCCTATTACCTGTGGCGGCCTGCTCGATTCTCGGTATTGAACAAATTTTTCCATCTCACAAGAAATGAGTTCAACTGTTAGCGTATGTTTTGCTGCAAAAGTAACAGTCACAAGTAAAGGCATGCATTTGAATCTATGATTTAAGTTCATGTATATCCCAGTGTCCGCTTCAATACATGCATCAAGTCAGCCAGTGTGTTATTGTAAACACTATTCCCATCCTCACACACCAGAGGATGAACAGCCAGCATGAGACGTTTCTCTGCAAGACACTTACTCTCTCACCACACCAGTCACATCTAAAATGAGCCCCACCTCGTCAGTTCCGTTCTGTATAACGAGTTAGCGCGTTCGGCTGTTAACAACCGAAAGGGTTGGTGGTTCAAGCTCACCCAGGGACGTAATCTTGCTTTTGTAAACATAAGTATTCATATTTCTGCTCTTTTTCATTTGACAGATGTCTATAGTTGACACAAATACATGTTACAAATGATAATATCAATCTAAGCAAGTTTCTGACGCACTTTGGGATATTCATAATGCTGGTCAGTTATCTTTTTGAGCATCCACGAATAACAACTCTCAGACATGCACGGCAGGAATAAAGCCAGTATTCACTCTTCAACATTCTGCTATCTATCAGCTTCCAATGTGGTCTAGTATAGGACTTCTGCTTTTCACTCAGGCGGCCTGTCTGATTCTGGCATTGAACAAATTTTTCCATCTCACAAGAAAATGAGTTCAACTGCAGTTAGCTATTTTCGTCATGCAACAGTCATAAGTAAAAGGCATGCATTTGAATTCATAGATTTCAAGTTCATGCATATCCCAGTCCACATTTTCCACGTCTAAGTCAGCCAGTGTTATTGTGAAACACTATCCCATCCCCTCTTCACACCAGAGGATGAAACACAGCATGAGACGCTTCCTCTGCAAGGACACTTATCTTTCCACCACACCAGTCACACTAAAATGAGCCCCACCTCTCGTCAGTTCCGTCTCTGTGGCAATCGGTTAGCGCGTTCGGCTGTTAACCGAAAGGCTGCGGTTCAAGCTCACCCAGGGACGCACTTGCTTTTTGTAAACATAAGTAATTGATATTTCCGCTCTTTTTCATTGACAGATGTCTATAGTTGACACAAAATACATGTTACAAAAATGATAAGATCAATCTAAGCAAGTTTCTGACGCACTCCTGGGATATCTCACAATGTCAGGTCGTCATCTCTGAGCATCCTAATGAACATCACCCGTGCACATAACGGCAGGAATAAAGCCAGTGCATTCACCTTCAACATTCCCAAGCTATCTATCAGCTTCCAATGGTCTAGTGGTTGATTCCTGGCTTTCACCCAGGCGTTCCGGGTTCGATTCCCGGCATTGGAACAAATTTTTTCCATCTCACAGCAAAATGAGTTCAACTGCAAGTATGCTTTGTCATGTGCACAGTCATGTGCTACGCATTTGAATTCATAGATTTTAAGTTCATGTATATCCCAGTGTCCACATTTTCCAACACACGCACCGTCAGCCAAAGCGTAAGCACACAGAACACTCATCCCATCCAACAACTGTGAGGATGAAACACGTTACGAGACGCTTCCTCTGCAAGGACAATTTATCTCTCCACCACACCCACAGTCATATCTCGAAAATGCAGCCTCCCACCGTCAAAGCCCCGCCCCCGTATAACCGTTAGCCGCCAGGTTCGGTCAGAACTGAAAGGCTGGGTGTCTGCTCACCCAGGACGCACTTGCTTTTTTGTAAAACATAAGTACTGATATTTCGCCTTTTCATTTGACAGTGATGCCCATAGTTGACACAAATACGTTACAAAAATGACAAGATCAATCTACAAGTTTCTGACGCACTTGATATTCATTAATGTCAGGTCGTCATCTCTTGAGTATCCTAATGAATAATAACTCAGGTATTGAGGACGTAGAATAGTTAGACCACTCTTCAACATTCTCCTATCTATCAGTTTCAATGTGGTTCGGTTAGATTCTGGCTTTCACCTTAGGCGGCCTGTTCGATTCTGGCATTGGAACAATTTTTCCATTCATTAAGAAAATGAGTTCAATCAGGCATATGCTTTTTGTCATGTATTGTCATAAGTAAAGGCATGCATTGACTCATAGATTTAAGTTCATGTATATCCTATGTTCCAAGACATTTTCTCAATACATACCGCTCGCTTCAGCGGTTGTACTATCCCATCTCACACACCAGAGGATGAAACACATGAGACGTTTCTGCAAGGACACTTACCTTTCCACCACACCAGTCACATTCAAATGAGCCCCACCTCGTCGTTCCATCTCTGTGGCGCACCGAAGCCAGCGTTCGGCTGTTAACCGAAAGGTTGGTGGTTCAAGCTCACCCAGGGACGGGCCTTGTTTTGTAAACATGCAATTGATATTTCGGTTTTTTCATTTGACAGATGCTCCAAGCTGACACAAAATACATGTTAGAAATGATAATATCAATCTAAGCAAGTTTCTGACGCACTTGGGATATTCATTAATGTCAGTCGTCATTCTTGAGTATCCGTAATGAATAAACAACTCAAAAATATGCACGGTAGAATAGCCAGTATTCACTCTTCAACATTCTGCTATCTATCAGCTTCCTTCCAATGGTTCCAGTATAGATTCCTATTACCTAGGTGGCTCCGTTCGACTTCGGTATTGGAACAAATCTTTTCCGGTTTTCACAAGAAAGTCGAGTTCAACTGCGTTAGCATGCTTTTGTCATGTGCACAGTCGAGCAAGTAAAAGGCATGCATTTGAATTCATAGATTTGCCCATGCCATCTCTAGTGTCCATATTTTCCAATACATGCACGTCGCCAGTAAGTAGTTGTGGAACATATCCCATCCTCGCTGTCAATTAGAGAGGATGAAAACACAGCATGAGACGCCTTCGCAAGGACACTTACCTTCCACCACACCGGTGTCACATTCAAATGAGCTCCCCACCTCGTCAGCTGCGTCCTGTGGCGCAATCCGGTTAGTGCGTTCGGCTGTTAACCGAAAGGTTGGTGGTCTGCCCGAATCTGTGACGCACTCTGCTTTGCAAAACACAAGTACCGACATTTCGCTCTTACTACTCCGACAGACGTTCATAGTTGACACAAACATGTTACAAAAATGATAAGATCAATCTACAAGACTCTGACCGCAATTTGGACATTCAATGTCAGGTCGTCATCTCTTGAGCATCCCATCGAACAACAACCCGCAACACACGCAGGAATAAAAGCCAGTATTCACCCCTTCAACATTCCTGCCATTCATCAGCCCAATGGGTTCAGTGGTTAGATTCCCGGTTTTCACCCAGGCGGTCTCGGGTTCGATTCCCGGCACTGGAACAAACTTCTTCCGTCCTCACAAAACAGAGTTCAACGCAGCGCATAAGCTTCGTCATGCAACAAACATAAGTAAAAGGCATGCATTTGAACTACAGACGGTCCGCATATCCCAGCGTCCACATTTTCCAACACAACGTCAGCCAGTGTGTTATTGTGAACACCATCCCATCCCTCACACACACCAGAGGATGAAACACAGCAGCGAGACGCTTCCTTCATGCAAGGACACTTACCTTCCACCACACCAGTCACATTCAAATGAGCCCCAACTGCTCCAGTTCCGGTTCGTGGCGCAATCGGTTAGCGCGTTCGGCCGTTAACCGAAAGGTCAATGGCTCCAAAGCCCACCCAGGACGCACCCTGTTTTTGCAAACATAAGTACTGATATTCGCTCTTTCATCTGACAGATGTTCATAGTTTCGACACAAATACATGTTACAAAAAAAACGATAAGATCACCCAAGCAAAGTTTCCGACGCACTTGGGATATTCCGACACGTCGCATCGTCATCTTACATCCTATCGAACAACAACTCGTGTATTACGCACGGCAGAATAAAGCCAGTATTCACTCCTTCAACACCCATATCTATCAGCTCCAAATGTGGTCTATAATAGATTCCTGGTTTTCACTCCAGGCGGCCCGGGTTCGATTCCCCGGCATTGGAACAATTTATCTTCACAAGAAAATGAGTTCAACTGCAGAAGTATGCTTTTGTCATGTGCACAGTCATATAAGTATGTATTTACTCATAGATTTAAGTTCGATGTATATCCTAGTGTCTATTTTCTCAACACATGTATCGCGTCAGCCAGGGCAGCATAAACACTATCCCATCCTCACTCAGAGGATGAACACAGCATGAGATGTTTCCTTCTGTAAGGACACTTACCTTTCCACCTACACCACCAGTCACATCTCAAAATGAGCTCTACCTGTCAGTTCCGTTCCTGTGGCGCACTGTTAGCGCGTTCGGTTGTTAACTGAAAGGTTGGTGGTTCAAGCCCACCTTAGGGACGCACTTTGCTTTTTGTAAACATAAGTAATTGATATTTCGTTTTTCATTTTACATGTCTATAGTTGACACAAATACACGTCACAGCACGATAAGATCAACGGTAAAGTTTCTGACGACCTGGGATATTCATTAATGTCAGGTCGTCATCTCTTGAGCATCCTAATGAACAACTCAGGTAATGATGCACGCAGAATAAAATGCAGTTCACTCCTTCAAATATTCCCTAAGTATTCTACCAGTTTCCAATGGTCTAGTATTAGATTCCTGGTTACCCAGGCGGCTCGTTCGATTCCCTTGGCATTGGAACAAAATTCTTTTCCATTCTCACAAGAAAATGAGTCTAACTGTAAGAAGTATGCTTTTGTCATGTGCACAGTCATAAGTAAAGGCATGCATTTGAATTCATAGATTTCAGTTCATGTGTTAATCTTAAAGGTGTCCACATTTTCCAACATGCATCAAGTCACAGTAAGTTATTAGGAACACTATCCCATCCCTCACACACCAGAGGATGAACACAGCATGAGATCGCTTCCTTCTGCAAGGACATTCTACCTTCCACCACACCAGTCACATCTCAAAATGAACCCACCGCCAAAGCCCGGTCTCCTGTGGCGCACCGGTTAGCGCGTTCGGCTGTTAACCGAAAGGTTGGTGGTTCAAGCTCACCCAGGACGCACTTGTTTTTGTAAACATAAGTAATTGAGATTTCGTTTTTCATTTGATGATGTCTATAGTTGACACAAATACATGCACTACAAAATGATAATATCAATCTAAGCAGTTTCGTGACGCACTTGGGATTCATTAATGTCAGGGTCGTCACCCCTGAGAGCATCCTAATGAACAACAACCTGCGCATACGCAGGTGAAATGCCAGCACCACCTTCAACATTCCTGCCATTCATCAGCTCCGTGGTCCAGCGGTTAGATTCCCGGCTTTCACCCAAAGCTATTCCAGTCCGGATTCCTGTCAAAACTCTTCCATCCCGTAGCAAACGAGTTCAACTGCAAGAAGCATGCTTTTGTCATGCACAGTCACAAGAAAAGGCACGCATCTGAATCATAGAGCCAAGTCCATGTACATCCCAGCGTCCACATCTTCCAACACACGCATCGCCTCCAGCTCGCAAGCCATTGTGAACACTATCCCATCCCTCAACACCAGAGGATGAAACACGTTACGAGACGCTTCCCCGCATGACACCACCTTCCACCACACCAGTCACATATTCAAAATGAGCCCCACCCCGTCAGTTCCGTCTCTGTGGCGCAATCGGTTAGCGCGTTCGGCTGTAAACCGAAAGCAGTTTGCGGTTCAAGCCCACCCAGGACGCACTTGCTTTAAACATGGCACTGATATTTCGCTCTTTTTCATTTGACAGATGTCTATATTGACACAAATACATGTTACAAAAACATAAGATCAATCTGCCAAAGTTTCGACGCACTGGGGATATTCACAACGCCAGTCAAGTCATCTCCCTGCCAATCCTCCACGAACAAACAACCCTGCACATGCAGCAAGGAAATGCCCTCACCCCTCCAAACATCTGCCATTCATCAGCCTCCAAATGGTCTTAGTGGTTAGGATTCCCAAGCCTTCACCCAGGCGGCCCGGGTTCGATTCCCGGCATTGGAACAAATTCTTCCATCCACACAAGAAAATGAGTTCAACTGCAAGAAGTATGCTTTATTACGTGCACAGTCATATAAAGGTAATGCATTTGAATTCACAGGATTTTAAGCTCCATGTATATCCTAGTGTCCAATATTTTCCAATACATGACCAAGTCAGCTTGCAGCATAGGAACACTATGCCATCCCTCACACACACCAGATAGATGAACACAGCATGAGACGCTCTGCAAGGACACTTACCCCACCACACCAGTCACATCTCAAAATGAGCCCCACTCGTCAGTTACGTCTCTGTGGCGCACCGGTTAGCGCTGCCTGGCTTGTTAACCGAAAGGTTGGTGGTTCAAGCCCACCTAGGGACGCACTTGTTGTAAACATGCAATTGATATTTCTGCCTTTTTCATTTGGATGATGTCTATAGTTGATTACTAAATACATGTTAAGCAAAATGATAAGAATCTAGCAAGTTTGACGCACTTGGATATTCATTAATGTCGTCATCTCTTGAGTATCCATTTAACAACAACTGCGTACGATGCACGGCAGTGAAATAAAGCCAGTATTCACTTCAACATTCTGCCCATCAGCTTCCAATGGTCTAGTGGTTAGATTCCTCGTTTCACTCCAGTACCTGGTTCGATTCTGCATTGGAACAATTTTTTTCCATTCAGAAGAAAATGAGTCTAATCAAAGAAGTATGCTTTTGTCATGTGCACAGTCAAGTAAGTAAAGGCATGCATTTGAATTCATAGAGCAGTCATGTATATCCTAGTGTCCATATTTCAATACATGTATCAAGTCAGCCAGTGGGAAAGGTTAGAATGTCAACCTATCCCTCACACACCAGAGGATGAAACACAGTGCATGAGACGTTTCTTCTGCGACACTTATCTTTCCACCACACCAGTCACATCTTAAAATGAGCTCCCACCTCGTCAGTTCCGTCTCTGTGGCGCACCGGTTAGCGCACTATTAAACTGAAGTACAGGGTTCGCCACCCAGGGACGCACTTGTTTTTAGAAACATATAATTGATATTTCGCTTTTTCATTTGATAGATGTCTATAGTTGATACAAATACATAAGTATAGCCGATAAGATCAATTCTAAGTAAGTTTCTGACGTAATTGGATATTCATTAATGTTGTCGTCATCTTCTTATATCCTAATGAATAACAACTCCTCGCGTACGGTGCAATGCAGGAATAAAGCTTTCAGTATTCAATTCTTCAACATTCCCAAGCAATCTATCAGCTTCCAATGGCTCCAGACTTGCTTCACCAGGCGGCCCGGGTTCGATTCCCGGCATTGGAACAAATTCTTTTTCCATTCACAGTTGAAATGAGTTCAACTGCAAGAAGCATGCTTTGTCATGTGCACAGTCAAGGGCAAAAAAGGTATGATTTGAATTCATAGATTTAAGTCTCGCGTATATCCTAGTGTCCACATTTTCCAACACATGCATCAAGTCAGTCAGGAAGCGTGTCATTGCGGAACACCATCCCCAATCCCCAACCAGAGATGAACACAGCATGAGACGCTCTCTGCAAGCGACACTTACCTTCCACCACACCAGCCCAATATCTGAAATGAGCCCACCGTCAGTTACGTCTCTGTGGCGCACCGGTTACGTTCGGCTGTTAACCGAAGGTTGCGGTTCAAGCCCACCCAGGACGCACTGCTTTTTGTAAACATAAGTAATTGATATTTCGCTCTTTTCATTTGACAGATGTTCATAGCTGACACAAAATACATGTTACAAAACATGATCAATCTGCCAAAGTTTCTGACGCACTGACATTCCACGTCGTAGTCGTTACCCTTGAGCAGTCCTAATGAACAACAACCTTGGGTAATACGCACCAGCAGGAATAAAGCCAGCATCACTCGTAAATACCCTGCCATTCATCAGCTTCCAAATGTAATATGTTTAGGATCCTGGCTTCAAACCAAAGCGTCCGGGTTCGATTCCCTACTGGGAAACGTTCCTTCCATCCTCACAAAGAAAACGAGTCCAACCGGCAAAGAAGTATGCCTCTTCGTCACGCAACAGTCACAAGCAAGCGTACGCATTTGAATTATAGATTCTGTCACGGCAATCCCAGTGTCCACATTTTCCAATACATGCATCAAGTCAGGCCAGTGTGTTATTGTGGAACACTATCCCATCCCTCACACAACAGAGGATGAACATAGCATGAGACGTTTCCTTCTGCAAGCACACACCTACCTTCCACCACACCAAAGTCACATTCGCGCCCATTCTCACCGCCGTGTTCCGCCTTCGCAGTGGGGTTACCTACACGTTCCGTCGAGTTCAGGTTATACCTGTCAATTAGGGACACTTATTGAAATATGTGGTGGCTTCCGATAATGCCGCTATTTTTGATGGATGCTCAGATGACACAAAATAATATATATAAAACGAGGATCATCTGTTAAAAGCTTGACGCATTCTAGATATCTATTAATGCTTGTGGTTGTCATTCTTTGAGACATCCTAATATCGAATAACACCTGTACAGATAGTAATGCGGTGAATAAAGCTGCAGTCTATTCTTCCCAACATTCCTGCTATCTATCAGCTTCCAATGGTTCTAGTGGTTAGGATTCCTGGTTTTCACCCAGGCGGTTCTGGGTTCGATTCTATTGAACAAATTTTTTTCCATTCTACAAGAAATGAGTTCAACTGCAGCGCAAGTGCTTGCACAGTCATAGTAAGTGCAGGTACGAATTATAGATTTAAGTTCATGTATATCCAGTGTCCACATTTTCCAATACATGCATCAAGTCAGCCAGTGTGTTATTGTGGCACTATCCCATCCTCACACCAGAGATGAACACAGCATGAGACGCTTCCTTCGCAAGGACACTACCTTCCACCACACCAGTCACACTAAAATGAGCCCCACCTTCGTCAGTTCCGCCCTCGTGGCGCAATCGGTTAGCGCGTTCGGCTGTTAACCGAAAGTTGCTGGTGGTTCAAGCCCACCCAGGGACGCACTTGTTTTTTGTAAACATAAGTAATTGAGACTTCGCTCTTTTTCATTTGACAGATGTCTATAGCGTTGACACAAATACATGTTACAAAATGATAAGATCAATCTAAGTGCTTCTTATTTGAATTTGGGATATTCATTACTGTGGTCGTCATCTCTTTTTGAGCATCCTAATGAATAACAACCTGCAGACATGCACGGTAGGAATAAAGTATTCACTCCTTCAACATTCTCTCATCTAGTCGTGCTTCCAATGTGGTTCAGGAAACAGGATTCCTATTTCACCAAAGTACCGTTCGATTCTGGCATTGCAACAAATTCTTTTCCATCTCACAGCACGAGTTCAACTGCAGAGTACGTCATGTGTACGTCATAGTAAAGGCATGTGATGAATTCATAGATTTAAGTTCGCGTATATCCTAGTGTCCACATTTTCCAATACATGCATCAAGTCAGCCAGTGTTATCGCGGGAACACTATCCCATCCCTCACACCAGGATGAAACACAGCATGGCATGCTCTTGGCGACACCACCTTCCACCACAACAGTCAAAGATCTCAAAATGAGTTCACCTCGTCAAGTTACGTTCCTGTGGCGCAATCATTAGCGCCCGGCTGTTAACCGCGCTGCACCCAAGCCCACCCAGGGACGCACTGCTTTTTGCAAACATGGCACTGACATTTCGCTCTTTTCATTTGACAGACGTTCGCGAAGCTGACACGATCGCCATCGATGAAGATCAATCCATGCCTGACGCTAACTTGGGACATCCACAACGTCAGGTCGTCATCTCGGTTAATCCCACGAACAACCCGCGCATTGATGCAACGGCAGAATAAAAGCCAGTATTCAATTCCCTTCAACATTCCTGCTATCTATCAGCTTCCAATGTGGTCTAGTGGTTAGGATTCTGGCTTTCACCCAGGTGGCGTGGCCCGGGTTCGATTCCCGGCATTGAACAGTCTTTCCACCCCACAAGAAAATGAGTTCAACTGCAAGAAGTAGCGCTTTGTCATGTGCACAGTCATAAGGCATGATTTGAATTCATAGATTTAAGTTCATGCATATCCCAGCGTCCACATTTTCCAATACATGCATCAAAGCCGACAGTGTTGGCTGTGTTCACCATCCCAACAACCAGATGGACAAACACCAGCATGAGACGCTCTCCTGGGTGCCATCACTTCACCTTCCACCACACCAGCTCCACATCTCAAAACACCCCACCCCGTCAGTTCCGTCTCTGTGGCGCAGTCTGCCACCACGCCAACGAAAGGCTGGTGGTCTCAAAGCCCAACCAGGACCCACCCTTGCTCTTTGCAAACATAAGTACTGATATTTCGCTCTTCATTTGACAGATGTTCATAGTCGCATCAATGAACAATGTTACCAAAAACGATAAAGACCGGTCCAAGTAAGCTTCAGACGCATCTCTTGGGATATTCATTAATGTCAGGTCGTCATCTCTGAGCATCCCACGAACAACCCGCACATAACGGCAGGAATAAAGCCAGTATTCATTCCTCTTCAACATTCTCATTCATCAGCTTCCAATGGTTCAGGCTGGCCACCAGTGCGCCTGTTCGATTCCTGGCATTGAACAGTTCTTTTTCATTCAAGAAATGAGTTCAACTGTAAGAAGTGGTGCTTGTCACGTGTACAGTCATGGGGGTAAAGGTAGTATTTGAATTAGTAGGATTTGTCTATGTATATCCTAGTGTCCACATTTTTCCAATTACATGCATCAGTCAGCTAGTGGAAAGCATAGGGACACGTCCATATCCCTCACACACCAGAGATGAACATACATGAGGATGCCTTCTGCAAGGACACTTACCCACCACCAGTCATTATTCAAATGAGCCGCCCCACCTCGTCAGTTCCGTCTCTGTGGCGCAATCGGTTAGCGTTCGGCTGTTAACCGAAAGGTTGGTGGTTCAAGCCCACCCAGGACGCACTTGCTTTTGTAAACATAAGTAATTGATATTTCGCTCTTTTTTCATTTGACAGATGTCTATAGTTGACACAAACACATGTTACAAAATGATAATATCAATCTAAGCAAGTTTCTGACCTAACTTGGGATATTCATTAATGTCAGGTCGTCATCTCTTGAGCATCCCAATGAACAACAACCTGCAATACGCAACGGCAGGAATAAAGCCAGTATTCACTCCTTCAACATTCCTGCTATCTATCAGCTTCCAATGTGGTCTAGTGGTTAGATTCCTGGCTTTCACCCAGGCGGCCCGGGTTCGACTGGGTATTGGAAATTAAATTTTTTCATCTTGCTGCTAAAATGAAAGCTCAAATTGCAAGAAGTATGCTTTTGTTGCGTAATGGCAGTGCATGTATTTGAATTATAGATTTAAGTTCGCGTATATCCTAGTGTCCATGGTTTTCAATACATGCATCGGGTCAGCTAGTGTGTAAAGCATAGGGAATTACTATCCTGTCCCCGTCAGAGATACGCAGCATGAGATCGCTTTCCTTCTGTAGCGACACTTACCTTCCGTCGCCACCAGTCAAGATTCAAATGAGCTCCCACTCGTCAGTTCGTCTCTGTGGCGCAATTGTTAGCGTTCATTGCATCCGAGTTGTGTTCGCTTTCCACCCAGGGACGCACTTGCTTTTTGTAAACATAAGTAATTGATATTTCGCTCTTTTTTCATTTGGACAGATGTCTATAGTTGACACAAATACATGTTACAAAATGATAATATCAATTCAAGTAAGTTTCTGATGCACTTGGGATATTCATTAATGTCAGGTCCGTCATCTCTTGAGCATCCCAATGAACAACAACTCGTGCATGCACGCAGTGCCAGTATTCACTCTTCAACATTCCTGCTATCTATCATTCCAATGGTCTAGTGGTTAGATTCCCGGCTTTCACCAGTAAGGCCCGGTTCGATTCCACCTTTTTCCACCGAAACGAGTTCAACTAAAGAAGCATGCTTGTCACGTGCACAACAAGTAAAAAGCATGCATTCAAATCCGCGATTCGTCACGCTAA
This sequence comes from Haliotis rubra, assembly GCF_003918875.1. Lineage (NCBI taxonomy): Eukaryota > Metazoa > Mollusca > Gastropoda > Lepetellida > Haliotidae > Haliotis > Haliotis rubra. The sequence continues at coordinate 157,384 of NW_025765434.1, forward strand.
TCCCAGTGTCCACATTTTCCATCACACGCATTAAGTCAGCCAGCAGTGTTATTGTGAACACCATCTCCATCCTCACACACCAGAGGATGAAACATACGAGACGCTTCCTTCCTGCAAGGACACTTTACCTTCCACCAACAATCTCGGAAGCCCACATCTCTCAAAATTTGTCTCAACCGTCAGTTCCGTCCTGTGGGCGCAACGGTTAGCGTTCGGCTGTTAACCGAAAGGTTGGTGGTTCTCAAGCCCCGACCAGGGACGCATCAATTGCTTGTAAACATAAGCACGATATTTCGCTCTTTTTCATTTGACAGGATGTCTACAGTTGACAACACATGTTACAAACGATAATCATCAACTGCCAGTTTCGACGCACTTGGGATATTCATTAATGTCAGGTCGTCATCCTCGAGCATCCCAACGAACAACCCGCGCCACGCACCCGCGAACAAGCTCAGCATTCACCCTTCAACATTCCCGCCATCTATCAGCCTCCAACGGTCTAGCAGCCGACTCCTGGCTTCGCCCAGGCGTCCGGGTTCGATTCCCGGCACAAAACAACCCTTTTTCCATCTCGTACAGAAAGTCCAACCGCAAGAAGCATGCTTTCCGCAAAAATAGCCCATAAAAGGCATGCATTTGAATTCACACGGTTCATACATCCCAGTGTCCACATTTTCCAATACATGCATCAAGTCAGCCAGTGTGTTATTAGAACACCATCCCATCCCCGCCACCAGAGGGATGAATACAGCATGAGACGTTTCTTCTGCAAGCGACACTTTTACCTTCCACCACACCAGTCAAGGTTCAAATGAGCTCCACTCACAAAGTCAGTGTTCCGTCTTGTGGCGTAATGAGCAGGCACCACAGCAATCAGAAAGGTTATGGTTCAAGTTTCACCCAGGACGCACTTGCTTTTCAAATATAGATTGATATTTCTGCTCTTTTTCATTTGACAGATGTCTATAGTTGACACAAATACATGTTACAAAAATGATAAGATCAATCTAAGCAAGTTTCTGACGTACTGGGATATTCATTAATGTCAGGTCGTCATCTCTTGAGCATCCTAATGAATGAATAACTCGTACATTACGCACGGTAAGTGAATAAAGCCAGTATTCATTCCTTCAACATTCCTGCTATCTATCAGCTCCAAATTTGTCTGTTAGATTCCTGGTTTTCACTCAGGCGTGTCTGGTTCGACCCTGCATTGGAACAATTTTTCCATCTCATAAAGGAAAAATGAGTTCAACTTCAGGCATATGCTTTTGTCAGCGTGCACAGTCATAAAATGCGTTTTACTGAATTCATAGATTTGGGTTCATGTATTATCCTAGTGTCTGCTTCTTCCACGGCGTATCAAGTCAGCCAGGTGGTTATTAGGAACACTATCCCATCCTCACACCAGAGGATGAAATACAGCATGAGACGTTTCTTTCTGCAAGTGATGACTTACCTTCACCACACCCGCTACATTCAGAAAATGAGCCCCGTCAGTTCCTGTTCTGTGGCGCACCGGTTAGCGTTCGGCAAAGCACCGAAAGGTTGGTGGTTCAAGTCACCCAGGGACGCACTTTGCTTTTGTAAACATAGTAATTGATATTTTTTTCATTTGATGATGCTCCATAGTTGACTACCAAATAAGGCTGTTACAAAATGATAATATCAATTCTGGCAAGTTTCTGACGCACTTGGGATATTCATTAATGTCAGGTCGTCATCTTCGAGCATCCTAATGAACAAATGGAACTCCGGGTGCACATGCACGGTGAATAAAGCCAGTATTCACCTTCAACATTCTGCTATCTATCAGTTTCCAATGTGGTTCAGTGGTTAGATTCCTGGCTTTCACCCAGGCGGCACCTGGTTCGATTCCCGGCATTGGAACAAATTCTTCATCTCAAGAAAATGAGTTCAACCGCAAGCAGCTACGCTTTTGTCATGCACGTCACAAGTAAAAGGCACGCACTTTAACCATAGATTTAAGTTCATGCATATCCCAGCGTCCACATCTTCAACACACGCACGTCGCCAGTAAGCTATTGTGGAACACCATCCCATCCCCACAACACCAGAGATGAAACACATACGAGACGTTTCCGTAGCGACACTTACCCTCCACCACCATCTATTCAAAATGAGCTCCCACCGTCAGTTCCGTCTCTGTGGCGCAATCGGTTAGCGCGTTCGGCTTACACCCGAGTTAGTTGGTGGTTCAAGCCCACCCAGGACGCACTTGCTTTTGCAAACATAAGTACTGATATTTCGCCTTTTCTCATTTGACAGACGCCCATAGCCGACACCAAAATACATGCCAAACGATAATATCAATCTGCCAGTTTCTGACGCACTTGGGATATTCAATGTCAGGTCGTCATCTCGAGCATCCCAATGAACAAACCGCGCAACATCACTACCCAAGGAACAGTCAAAGACCACCCTCCAACATTCCTGCCATTCATCAGCCCAATGCAATCTAGTGTTAGGATTCCCGGTTTCACCAGGCACCCGGGTCTCGATTCTCGAAGTACGGGAACAAATTCTTCCATCCGCTGAAAACGAGTCCAACTGCACAGCGCATGCTTCGTCACGCACAAAACAAGCAAAACAATGCATTTGAACTACAGATCAAGTTCATGCATATCCCAGTCCACATTCCAACACACGCATCGCCAGCGTTACCAGGAACACCATCCCATCCCTCACAACACCAGAGGATGAAATACGCATGAGACGTTTCCTTCTGTAGCGACACTTCACTTCCACCACACCAGTCGCTATTCGTACCGAGCTCCCACTCTGTCGTTCCGTTCTGGCATCGATAAGTGTCTGGTTGTTAACCGAAAGGTTGGTGGTTCAAGCTCCACCCAGGGACGCACTTGCTTTTGTACTAAGTAATTGATATTTCGTTTTCATTGACAGATGTCTAGTTGATTACAAATACATGTTGCAAAATGATAATATCAATTTGGCAAGCTTTTGATGCACTTTGGGATATCTATTAATGTCACGTCGGCCCTTGAGCATCCTATTTAACAAATAACTCGTAGACATGCACGGCAGGAATAAAGCCAGTATTCACTCTTCAACATTCCTGCTTGGTCTATCAGCTTCCAAATGTGGTCTAGTGGTTAGATTCCTGCTTTTCACCTTAGGCCCGGGGTTCCTTGATTCCCCGGCATTGGAACAAATTCTTTCCATTCACAAGAAACAGTTCAACTGCAAGAAGTATGTTTTGTCATGTGCGCCAGCCTATGGGGTAAAAGGCATGCATTTGAATTATAGATTTGCCTCATATCCTAGTGTCCACTTTCCACACATGCATTAAGTCAGCCAGTGTGTTATTGTGGAACACTATCCCAAGTCCTCGTTTCAACCAGAGGATGAAACATGCATGAGACGTTTCCTTCTGCGCGACACTACCTTCCACCACACCAGTCACATTCAAAATGAGCCCACTCGTCAGTTCCGTCTTGTATGCAATCGGTTAAGCGCGTTCGGCTGTTAACTGAAAGGTTATGGTTCAAGTTCTCACAATTCAGGAATGTACCGCTTTTTGTAAACATAAGTAATTGATATTTCTGCTCTTTCATTTGACAGATGTTTCATAAAGGACATAAATATATATACAAAATGATAATATTTAATTTGCTAAAAGCTGATGCACTTGGGATATTCCTATTAATGTCAGGTTGTCATTCTTGAGCATCTCACGAACAACAACAACTTCCAGAACATGCACGGTAGTAAATGAAGCCAGTATTCACTTTCTAACATTCTGCTATCTATCAGCTTCCCAAATGTGGTCTAGTGGTTAGATTCCCGGTTTTCACCAGGCGGCTCCGGTTCGACCTCGGTACTTTCGGGAACAAAATTCTTTTTCCATCTCACAAGAAAATGAGTTCAATCAAGTAGCGGCATGCTTGTCATGTGCACAAACAGCAAGTAAAAATGCATGTATTTGAATTCAGATTTTCAGTTCATGTATATCCTGTGTCCACATTTTTCTGATCACACGCATCACCAGTGCTGGCCAGGAACACCATCCCGTCCTCACAACACCAGAGATGGAAACACAGCATGAGACGTTTCTCTGCAAAGGACACTTTACCCTTCCGACCTCACACCAGCCCACATCTCTAAAAACATTCCCACCTCACAGTCTCTGGTTCTGTGGCGGGCCCATTAGCGCGTTCGGCCAATCCCAGTACAGGTCTGCCTTCCACCCAGGACGCACTTGCTTTTTTGTAAACATAAGTAATTGATATTTCAGCTCTTTCATTTGACAGATGTCTATAGCTGACACACAAACAATTACGTTACAAAAACGACAAGATCAATCTAAGCAAGTTTCTGACGCACTTGGGATATTCATTAATGTCAGGTCAGTCATCTCTGAGCATCCCAATGAACAACAACTCCGTGCACATGCACGGCAGGAATAAAGCCAGTATTCATTCCCTTCAACATTCTGCTATCTATCAGCCCAATGTGGTCTAGTGGTTAGATTCCTGGCCACCCAGGCGGCCCAAGGTCTGGATTCTCGGCATTGGAACAAAATCTCTTCCATCTCACAAGAAAATGGAGTTCAACTGCAAGAAGCAGCGTTTCTGTCATGTGCACAGTCATAAGTAAAGGCATGCATTTGAATTCATAGATTTAAGTCCGCATATCCCAGTGTCCACATTCCAACACATGCATCGTCAAACAAGTGTGTTATCAGGAACACCATCCCATCCCCCGCCAATAACCAGAGGCATTTTGAAACACAGCATGAGACGTTTCCTCTGCAGCGACACTTTACCTTCCACCACACCATCACATTCAAAATGAGCCCCACCGTCGTCTGTCTCTGTGGGCGCAATCGTTAGCGCGTTCGGCTGTTAACCGAAAGGTTGGCGGTCTCAAGCCCAACCCAGGACGCACCCTGCTTTTGTAAACATAAGTAATTGATATCGCTCTTTTTCATTTGACAGATGTCTATATTGACATTAAATATATGTTACAAAATGATATCAATTCCAAGTGTTTCTGACGCATCTTGGATATCTTATTAATGTCAGGTCGTCATCTTGAGTATCCTATCGAACAACAACTCGTGCACATGCATCGGCAGGAATAAAGCCAGTATTCACTCCTTCAACATTCTGCCAGTCTATCAGCTTCCAATGGCCCAGGAGCAGGGATTCCCGGCTTTCACCAGGCGTGCCCGGGTTCGATTCCTGCATTGGAACAAATTTTTCCATCTCACAAGAAATGAGCTCACCCGCAAGAAGTATGCTTACTGCGCAATAAATGGCAAGTAAAGGCATGCATTTGAATTATAGATTTAAGTTCATGTATATCCTAGTGTCCATATTTTCCAATGATACGCAACAAGTCAGCCAGTGTGTTATTGTGGAACACTATCCTCCATCCCTCACACCAGATGATTTAAAACACAGCATGAGTATCGCTCCTCCCGCACACCTACCTTCCACCACACCAGTCACATCTCAAAATGAGCCCCACCGTCAGTTCCGTCTCTGTATGAATCGGTTAGCGCACAGCTAACCGAAAGGTTGGTGGTTCAAGCTCACCCAGGGACGCACTTTATTTTGTAAACATAGTACTGATATTTCGCTCTTTTTTTCATTTGACAGATGTTCATAGTTGACAATAAATACATGTTACAAAATGATAATATCAATCTACAAGTTTCTGACGCACTTGGGATATCTTATTAATGTCAGGTCGTCATCTCTTCTTTGAGTATCCTAATGAATGAACAACTCGTAAGATTACGTAATGGCAGAATGGGGCCAGTATTCACATTCCTGCTAGTCTATCAGCTCCAAATGGTCTAGTGAAATAGATTCCTTATTTCACCGGTGGCGGCTCCGGTTCGATTCCCGGCATTGAACAAATTTTTCCAGTTCATTAAGAAATGAGTTCAACTGTACATGCATGCTTTTGTCATGTGTGTACAGTCATAAGTAAAAGCATGTATTTGAATGCTAGATTTAAATTCATGTATATCCTAGTGTCTACATTTTCCAATACATGCATCAAGTCAAATAGTGTGTTATTGTGGAACACTCATCCTATCCTCACACAATTGTGAGAGCTTTGAATACAGCGAGACGTTTCTTCTGCAAGCGGTTACCACTTTCACCACACCAGTCACATTCAAATGAGCCCTTACCTCGCCGTTCCGATTCTGTGGCAACGGTTAGCGCGTTCGGCTGTTAACCGAAAGGTTAAAATTCAAGCTCACCTAGTATTTTAATTTGCTTTTGTAAACATAGTACTGATATTTCGCTTTTTCATTTGACAGATGTCTATAGTTGACACAAATACATGCCGCGCCTACGCTATCACCGCCAAAGCTTGACGCACTTGGGATATCTACAATGTCAGCCCTGAGCATCCTAACGAACAACAACTCGCGCACATGCACGGCAGGAATAAAGCCGCATTCCCCTCAACATTCCGCTATCTATCAGCTTCCAACGTGGTCTAGTAAAGTTAGACTCTGGCTTTTCACCCAGGCGGCCCGGGTTCGATTCCCAAGCAGTTGGAAAACAACAAATTTTTTCCATTCACAAGAAATCGAAGTTCAACTGCAAAGAAGCATGCTTTGTCACGTGCACAGTCAAGGCAAAAGGCATGCATTTGAATTACATAGATTTGGGTTCATGTATTATCCCAGTCCACATTTCCAACACACGCATCGTCAGCCAGCGTGTTATTGTGAACACCATCCCATCCCTCACACACCAGAGGATGAAATGTCAGCATGAGACGCTCCTCCCGCAAGGACACTCCTACCTTCCACCACCAACATCCTGGTTCCACCCCGTCGTCCCGTCTCGTGGCAAATCGGTCAGCGCCAGTTCGCCGTTAACCGAAAGCGTCAACGGTCTCAAGCCCACCCAGGACGCACTCGTTTTCTTGTAAACACAGCAATTGATACTGCTCTTTCATCGAGTTTATTCATAGCCGACAATAAACACACGTTACAAAATGATACGAACACCCATGCTTCTGACGCACTTGGGGACATCCACAACGTCGTAACGTCACCCCCGAGCATCCCAATGAACAAACAACTCGAAAGTAATACGCACGGCATGGAATAAAGCCAGTATTCTCACCCTTCAACACCCTGCCATTCATCAGCTTCCAATGGTCTAGTGGTTAGGATTCCTGGCCACCCAGGCGGCCCGTTCGATTCCCATTGGAACAACCCTTTTCCATCCACAAAGAAAAAATGAGTTCAACCCGCAGCAGCATGCTTGTCACAAAAAGTACAAACAGCAAAGGCATGCATTTTGAATTCATAGGATTTGGGTTCATGCATATCCTAGTGTCCACACTTTCCATCACATTGCACGTCAGCCAGTGTTATTGTGACTCATCCCATCCCCACACCAGAGGATGAATACAGTATGAGACGCTTCTTCTGCAAGGACACCTACCTTCCACCAGCACCAGTCACATCTCAAAAATGAGCCTGCCCCGTCAGTCCGTCTCTGTGGTGCGTCTGAGTTAGCGTTCGGTTGTTAACTGAAAGGTTATGGTTCAAGCCCACCTAGGGACGCACTTGCTTTGTAAACATAAGTAATTGATATATTTCGCTTCATTTGACAGATGTCTATAGTTGACACAAATACAGCTACAAAATGATAATATCAATCTAAGCAGTTTCTTGACGCACTTGGGATACCACAATGTCAGGTCGTCATCTCTGGAGCATCCCAATGAACAACAACTCCGTGCACATGCACGGTAGAAACAGCGCCAGTATTCTCACTCCTTTCAACATTCCTGCTATCTATCAGCTTCCAATGTGGTCTAGTGTTAGATTCCTGGCTTTTCACTCCAGGCGGCCCAACGATTCCCTGCATTGAACAAATTTTTCCATCCTTTGCAAAATGAGTTCAACTGCAAGAAGTATGTTTTGTCATGCACAGTCATAAGTAAAGGTATGCATTTGAATTCATAGATTTAAGTTCATGTATATCCTAGTGTCCACACTTTCCATACATGTATCAAGTCAGCTAGTGTTATTGTGGAACACTATCCCATCCCTCACACACGCCGAGGATGAACATTGTTAGATGAGACGTTTCCCTCTCTGCAAGACCACTTACCTCCCACCACACCAGTCACATTCAAAATGAGCCCCCACCCCTGTCAGTTCCACTTGTGGCGCACCGGTTAGCGTTCATTACACCGAAGGCTGCGGTTCAAGCTCAAATCTAGGACGCACTTGTTTTTGTAAACATAAGTAATTGAGCGAGCCGCTCTTTTTCATTTGACAGGATGTCTATAAGCCGACACAAATATACGTTAAGCAAAATGATAATATCAATCTAGCAAGTTTCTGACGCACTTGGGATAGTCTATTAATGTCAGGTCGTCATCTCTCTTTGAGCATCCTAATGAACCCGCGCACATGCACGGCAGGAATAGCCAGTATTCACCTTCAACATTCTGCCATTCATCAGCTCCCACGTGGTCTAGTGGTTAGATTCCTGGCTTTCACTCAGGGCGGCCTGCTCCGATTCCCGGTACGTTCGTACCTTTTCCATTCACAAGAAAATGAAGTTCAACTGCAAGAAGTATGTTTTTGTCATGTGCACAGTCATAAGTAAAGGCATGCATTTGAATCTTAGATTTAAGTTCATGTATATCCTAGTGTCCATTAATTCTTCCAATACACGCATCAAGTCAGCCAGTGTGTTATTGTGGAACACTATCCCATCCCTCACACACACCAGAGGATGAAACACAAGCATGAAGACGCTTCCTCTGCAGACACCTCACCTCCACCACACCAGTCACATTCAAAATGAGCCCCACCTCGTCAGTTCCGTCTCTATGGCGCACCGGTTAGCGCGTTCGTTGTTAACCGAAAGGTTGCGGTTCAAGCCCACCCAGGGCCTTAACTTGCTTTTTGTAAACATAAGTAATGGATATTTCAGTTCTTTTCTCATTTTACAGATGTTCTAGTTGACACAATACATGCTACAAAATGATAATATCAATTTGCTGCGCTTCTGACGTGAATTTGGGATATCTATTAATGTCAGGTCGTCATCTCTTGAGCATCCCATCGAACAACATCCCCGCACGCACGGCAAGGAAACACAGCCAGCATTCACCCCTTCACCTGCCATCTAACAGCTCCAATGTGGTCTAGTGGTTAGATCCTTGCCTCGACCCGCATGGCCCGCACCGACTCCCAAGTACCGGGAACAAATTTCTTCCACCCCAATAGGCTGAAAACGAGTTCGAACTGCGCTGCTGCCTTTGTCATGCGCACAGCCTACAAGTGCGCACTTGGACCACATTTTAAGTTTCAGCAGTATGTCCGCGTCCACATTTTCCAATACATGCACCGAAGTCAGCCAGTGTGCTATTGTGGTCACTATCCCATCCCCACACACCAGAGGATGAAACACGCACGAGACGCGCTCCTGCAGCGACACCACCCTCCACCAATAACCAGTCAAAGATCTCAAAATGACCACCCGTCAGTTCCCGTCTCTCGTGGCGCACCGGTTAGCGCCCGGCCGTTAATCAGCGCCATGGTTCACCACCCAGAACGCACTTGCTTTTTAAAACACAAGTAATTGATATGCTCTTTTCACTTTTACAGATGTCTATAGTTGACAAATACATGCCACAAAATGATATTACCTAAGCAAGTTTCTGACGGCACTTGGGATATTCATTAATAATGCCTGGCCCTGAGCATCCCACGAACAACAACCTGTGGCATGCACGGCAGGAATAAAGCCAGTATTCACCTCTTCCAATATTCCTGCTATCTATCAGCTTCCAATGGTCTAGTGGTTAGGCTTTCACTCCAGGCGGCCTGCTCGATTCCCGCATTGAACAAATTTTTCCATCTCACAAGAAAATTCCAGAGTCAACTGCAAGCAGCATGCTTTTTGTCAAGTGCACAGTCATAAGTAAAGGCATGCATTTCACCATAGATTTAAGTTCATGTATATCCTAGTGTCCACATTTTCAATACATGTAACAAGTCAGCGTGTTATTGTGGAACACTATCCCATCCTCACACACCAGAGGATTTGTCATTGTAGCATGAGACGTTTCTAAAGGACACTTACCTTCCACCACACCAGTCACATCTTCAAAAATGAGCTCACCTCGCCGTTCCGTTCCCTGTGGCGTACTGAAAGAAGGTGTCTGGCTGAAGTTAACCGAAAGGTTGGTGGTTCAAGCTCACCCAGGGACGCACTTGTTTTGTAAACATAGGTAATTGATATTGCTCTTTTTCATTTGACAGATGTTCATAGTTACACAAATACATGCTACAAAATGATAATATCAATCTAAGCAAGTTTCTTGACGCACTTGGGATATTCATTAATGCCAGGTCATCATCTCTTTGAGCATCCTAATGAACAACAACCTCGTGTGACATGCACGGCAGGAATAAAGCCAGTATTCACTCCTTCAACATTCCGCTATCTATCAATGTGGTCTAGTGGTTAGGATTCCGGTTTTCACTTCAGGCAGGCTCAAGTCTGATTCTTGCATTAAACAATTTTTCATCTACAAGAAAATGAGTCAACTGTAAGTAGCGCTGCTTTGTCATGCACAGTCATAAGTAAAAGGTACATTTTGACTATAGGATTTGGGTTCATGTATATCCTAGTGTCCACATTTTCCAATACATGCATCAAGTCGTTAGTGTGTTATTGTGGAACACTATCCCATCCCTCACACCAGAGGATGAAATACAGCATGAGACGTTTCTGCAAGGCGACACTTTACCTTCCACCACACCAGTCGTTCATGAGCCCCACCTCGTCAGTACCGTCTTGTGGCGCAACGGTTAGCGCGTTCGCTGTTAACCGAAAGGTTGCGGTTCAAGCTCCACCCGTGGACGCAATTTTGTTTTTGTAAACATGGGTACTGATATTTCGCTCTTTTCATTTCCAGCATAGATGTCTATAGCTGACAAATACATGCCACAAAACGATACCATGTCACCCAAGCCAAAGTTTCTGACGAATTTGGGACCATAATGCCAATGTCATCTCTTTACATCCTAATGAACAACAACTCCGTGCACATGCACGGTAGGAATAAAGCCAGTATTCAATTCTTCAATATTCTGCTATCTATCACTTCCAATGTGGTCTATATTAGGATTCCTGGTTTTCACCCAGGCGGCCCGTTCGATTCCCGGCATTGGAACAAATTCTTTTTCCATCTCAAGAAGATTGACCATATTTAATTTGATGGAGCGATATCCCAGTGTCCACATTTTCCAATACATGCATCGTCAGCCAGTTATTGTGAACACTATCCATCCCCACACACCAGAGGATGAAACACGTTACGAGCACGCTTCCTCTGCAAGCGACACTCTACCCTCCACCACACCAGTCAAGACCAACGAGCCCCACCGTCGCACCGTCTCTGTATGCAATCGGTTACGTTCGGCTGCCAACCGAAAGGTTGGGTGGTCCAAGCCCACCAGGACGCACTTCAAGTTTCTGTAAAACATAAGTACTGATATTTCGCCTTTCAAGCCTACAGATGTCTGCCGACACAAATACATACAAAAATGATAATATCAATTAAGCAAGCTTCTGACGCACTTGGGATATTCATTAATGCCAGGTCGTCATCTCTTGAGCATCCCACGAACAACAACCCGTGCACATGCACGGCAGGAATAAAGCCAGTATTCACCCTTCAACATTCTGCTATCGTGCTTCCAAATGGGTCTAGTATATCTTCTGGCTTTCACCCAGTGGCCTGTTCGATTCTCGGCGTTGAACAAATTTTTCCATCTCACAAGAAAATGAGTTCAACTGTAAGAAGTGCGTTTTGTCATGTGCACAGTCATAAGTAAAAGGCATTCATTTGAATTCATAGATTTAAGTTCATGTATATCCTAGTGTCCACATTTTCCAATACATGCATTGTCAGCCAGTGTGTTATTGTGGAAATGTCATCCCATCCCTCACACACCAGAGGATGAACACAGCATGAGACGTTTCCTTCTGCAAGGACACTTTACCTTCCACCCGTCTCGTCGATTCAAATGATTCCACCTCGTCGTTCCGTCTTCTGTGGCGCACCGGTTAGCGCGTTCTGGCTGTTAACCGAAAGGTTGGTGGTTCGGCTCAAATCTTAGACGCACTTGCTTTTTGAAACATAAGTAATTGATATTTCTGCTCTTTTTTTCATTTTACAGATGTCTATAGTTGACACAAATACATGCTACAAAATGATAATATCAATTTAAGCGTTTCGACGCACTTTGGGGATATTCATTAATGTTGTCGTCATCTCTTGAGATCCTAATGAATAACCTCGTGCACATGTACGGCAGGAATAAAGCAGTATTCACTCTTCAATAGTTCTCATATTCATCAGCTTCCAATGTGGTTCAGGAAAGTTAGGATTCTGGTTTTCACCAGGCGGGCTTGGTTCGATTCCTGGTATCAAACAAATTTTTCCATCTCACAAGAAATGAGTTCAACTGCAAGAAGCATGCTTTTTGTCATGCACGTCATGGCAAAGGTATGCATTGAATTATAGATTAGTTCATGTATATCCTAGTGTCCATTTTCCAATACATGAACAAGTCAGCCAGTGTGTTATTGTGGAACACTATCCCATCCCCGCACACCAGAGGATGAAACACAGCATGAGACGTTTCTGTAAGGACATTCTACCTTCCACCACACCAGTCACATCTCGCACGAGCTCACCTCGTCAGTTCCGTCTCTGTGGCGCACCGACATGCTAAGTTCGGCTGTTACCGAAAGTATTGGTGGTTCAAGCTCACCCAGGGACGCACTTGTTTTGTAACAAGGTAATTGATATTTCGCTCTTTTTCATTTTACAGATGTTCATAGTTGACCAAATATTATTTTCGCCAAAATGATAATATCAATCTAGCAAAGCTCTTGACGCACTTGGGATAATTACAATGCCGGTCGTCATCTCTTGAGCATCCTATCGAACAACTCAGACATGCACGGCAATGGGCCAGTATTCACTCCTTCAACATTCTGCCATTCATCAATGGGTCTAGTGGTTAGATCTGCTTTCACCTGGCGTCTGAGGTCTCGATCTCCGCAAATACTGGGAAATTCTTCCATCCTCACGAAAACGATATTACCACGCAAACCAAACGAAGCACCGATTTTTTA